>NW_024037447.1:585389-606110 GCF_015832195.1 Motacilla alba alba
ACATGGGGCACCCCAAATCCTCACAGGGACCCAAATCCTCCCAGGGCACCCAGGCCTTGGCCAGCGCCCAGAGCCACGGCGGGTCCTGCGGCACGAACACCGGCGACTCGGGGCCGGAATCCTGGGACAGCTGGAACCCCAAAAAGAGACACCCCAAAATCATTACAGGGACCCCAAACCCTCACAGGCACCCAGGCCTTGGCCAGCGCCCAGAGCCACGGCGGGTCCTGGGGTACGAACATCGGCGACTCGGGGCCGGGCTCCTGGGACAGCTGGAACCCCAAAAACAGTCAGGGAACCCCAAAAGAGACACTCCAAAATCATTACAAGGACCCCAAACCCTCCCAGGCACCCAGGCCTTGGCCAGCGCCCAGAGCCACGGCGGGTCCTGCGGCACGAACACCGGCGCCTCGGGGCCGGGATCCTGGGACAGCTGGAACCCCAAAAACAGTCAGGGAACCCCAAAAACCATCAGGGAACCCCAAAAGAGACACCCCAAAAGGGTCAGGGGCACCCAGGCCTTGGCCAGCGCCCAGAGCCACGGCGGATCTATTTTTGGGTTTTGGGGGTCGGTTTGGGGTTTTTGGGGTGGGTTTCAGGTTTTTGGGGTCGGTTTCGGGTTTTTGGGGTCGGTTTTGGGTTTTCGGGGTGGGTTTTGGGTTTTCGGGGTGTGTTTGGGTTTTTGGGGTCCCTTCTCGGGTTCTCGGGGTGTGTTTGGGGTTTTTGGGGTCCCTTTAGGGTTCTTGGGGTCGGTTTCGGGTTTTCAGGGTGGGTTCAGGGTTTTCGGGGTGTGTTTGGGGTTTTTGGGGTCCCTTTTGGGTTTTTCGGGGTGTGTTTGGGGTTTTGGGGTCTCACCTGGATGGCGAGGGGCAGCAGCTCGCCGTCGGGGCGCTGGTGCAGCAGGCACAGCGGGGCGGCCACGAAGGTGGGGCGGCCGTCGATGAGCGCCGTGGGGAGCCCCCGCAGCACCCCGTAATCGGCCAGGTACACGTTCCCTGCCTGGGGGCACCCCAAAATCAGGGGGACCCCAAAATCCGGGGGGACCCCAAGACCGGGACCCCCCAAATCCAGAGAAAACCCCAAAATCCTGGAGAAAATCCCCAAAATTCTGGGGGAAAAACCCCAAATCTGGGGAAAAACCCCAAATGCCAGCACCCCAAAATCGGCCAGGGAGATGTTCCCTGCCTGGGGGAAACCCCAACATCAGGGGGACCCCAAAAATGGGGGGGACCCCCAGGCTGGGATCCCCCAAATCCAGAAAAACCCAAAATCCTGGAGAAAATCCCAAAATCCTGGAGAAAATCCCAGAATTCTGGGGGAAAAACCCCAAATCCTGGGATCCCCCTCACGTCCTGGCTGCCCTCCCGGATTTTGGGGTTTTGGGGTTTTCGGGGCATTTGGGGATTTTTAAAATGTTTCGGGTTTTGGGGGTGTTTGGGTTTTTGGGGTGTTTGGGTTTTTGGGGTATTTGGGTTTTTGGGGTGTTTGGGTATTTGGGCATTTGGGGATTTTTGAAGTGTTTGGGGTGTTTGGGGTGCTTTGGTTTTTGGGGTGTTTGGGGATTTTTAAAGTGTTTGGGTTTTTTGGGGAATTTGGGGCTTTTTTTGAAGTGTTTGGGGTTTTTGGGGTGTTTGGGGTTTTTGGGCGTTTGGGTATTTGTGGGGTTTTGGGGCTTTTTGAAGTGTTTGGGATTTTGGGGGTTTTTGGGGTTTTTGGGGTTTTGGGGTTTTTTGGGTGTTTGGGTTTTTGGGGTTTTTGGGGTGTTCAGGGTTTTTGGGGTTTTTGAAGTGTTTGGGGTTTTGGGGGTTTTTTGGGGTATTTTGGGGTGTTTGGGTATTTGGGGTTTTGGGGCTTTTTGAAGTGTTTGGGTTTTTGGGGTGTTTGGGGTTTTTGGGTGTTTGGGGTTTTTGGGGTGTTTGAAGTTTTTGGAGTGTTTGGGGTTTTGGGGTTTTTGGGGTGTTTAGGGTGTTTTTGTGGTTTTTGGGGTGTTTTTGTGGTTTTTGGGGTGTTTTTGGGGCGCCTCACCTCCATCTCTTGCCACAGGGAGGTGCCAGCCCCCAGGCTGGGTGCCACCATGGCCTCGCTGTTTGTTTGGGGTGTTTGGGGTGTTTTGGGGTTTTTGGCATGGTTTTGGGGCGTTTTGGGGTTTTTGATGATTTTGGGGTGGTTTTTGGGCTGTTTTTATGGTTTTTGGGGTGTTTTGGGGTTTTTGATGATTTTGGGGTGTTTTGGGGCGCCTCACCTCCATCTCCTGTCGCAGGGAGGTGCCAGCCCCCAGGCTGGGTGCCACCATGGCCTCGGTGACCGGGAAGTTGGGGGGCAGGCGGGGGCAGCGGCGCAGCAGGACGGGGTTCACCCCGCTCAGGAACTGCTCCCCGAAAAACGCGTCCTCCTGCCAGTGCCGCACCACGTACTCTGGGGACGGCGGTGGGGACATTGGGGACACCTCGGGGACATTGGGGACACCTCGGGGACATCTGGGGACAGCCCCCAACTCCTGCCACGCCCCCAGGAACCCCAAAGCTTTGGGATCCCCGAAATCGCCTCTGTCCCCGCTGGGATCCCCCAAATTCCTGAGACCCCCCCCATGTCCCCTGTGTCACCCCCTGTGTGTCCCCTTCAATGTCACCCTCACCTCATGTCCCCCAAACCCCCAAAATCTCCAGACCCCCCAATGTCCCCAATGTCCCTTCATGTCCCTTAATGTCCCCCCAATGTCCCCAGTGTCCCCAATGTCCCCACTGTCCCTGCCGTCCCTGCTGTCCCCAGTGTCCCCGCTGTCCCCAATCCCCCCCCCAATGTCCCCATTCCCCCCGCTGTCCCCAGTGTCCCCCTGTCCCTGTGTCCCCAGTGTCCCCGCTGTCCCGATTCCCCCCGCTGTCCCCGTGTCTCCAGTGTCCCCAATCCCCCCAGTGTCCCCAATCCCCGCAGTGTCCCCTGGCTGTCCCCAGTGTCCCCATTCCCCCCACTGTCCCAGTGTCCCCAGTGTCCCCCTGTCCCTGTGTCCCCAGTGTCCCCCCAGTGTCCCCAATGTCCCCAATGTCCCTGCTGTCCCCAGTGTCCCTGCTGTCCCCGCTGTCCCCAGTGTCCCCAGTGTCCCCGCTGTCCCCAGTGTCCCCCATTCCCCCAGTGTCCCGCTGTCCCCAATGTCCCCAATCCCCCAATGTCCCAGTCCCCCCAGTCCCCCCAGTGTCCCCAGTGTCCCTGCTGTCCCTGCTGTCCCCAGTGTCCCCAATGTCCCCAATCCCCCCAATGTTCCCAGTGTCCCCAGTGTCCCCGCTGTCCCCAATGTCCCCTCAACACCCCAATGTCCCCAAAGTCCCCAATGTCCCTCCAATGTCTGTAATCCCCCCAATCCCCCCAATGTCCCCAGTGTCCCCACTGCCCCCAATCCCCCCAGTGTCCCCAATGTCCCCCAATGTCCCCACTGTCCCTTCTGTCCCCAGTGTCCCCGCTGTCCCCAATCCCCCCAGTGTCCCCAATGTCCCCAATCCCCCCAGTGTCCCCATTCCCCCCGCTGTCCCCATGTCCCCAGTGTCCTGCTGTCCCCAGTGTTGCCGCTGTCCCCACTGTCCCCACTGTCCCCCTGTCCCCGTGTCCCCAGTGTCCCCGTGTCCCGCTGTCCCCAGTGTCCCCGCTGTCCCCCTGTCCCAATGTCCCCATTCCCCCCAGTGTCCCCATTCCCCCCACTGTCCCCGTGTCCCGCTGTCCCCCTGTCCCCGTGTCCCCAATCCCCCCCAATGTCCTCATTCCCCCCGCTGTCCCCGTGTCCCCGTGTCCCCCTGTCCCCATGTCCCCAGTGTCCCTGTGTCCCCCTGTCCCCAGTGTCCCCATTCCCCCCAATGTCCCCATTCCCCCCGCTGTCCCCAGTGTCCCCAATCCCCCCAGTGTCCCCATTCCCCCCACTGTCCCCGTGTCCCCAATGTCCCCAATCCCCCCCCGTGTCCCTGTGTCCCCATTCCCCCCGTGTCCCCGTGTCCCCGTGTCCCCGTGTCCCCAGTGTCCCCAGTCCCCCCAGTGTCCCCGTGTCCCCGTGTCCCCACCGGTGACGGGCGTGTGGAAGCAGCGGAACACGCGCGTCATGGCCTCCACGCTGGGCCACGAGCTGGGCCGGGCCAGGAAGCCCCGGAGCTTGGCCTGCAGGTTCCTGGGGACACGGGGACACCGGGGGACACTGAGGGGACACTGGGGACAGCGGGGGATTGGGGACACTGAGGGGACACTGAGGGGACACTGGGGACAGCGGGGGATTGGGGACACTGAGGGGACACTGGGGACACTGGGGACAGCGGGGGATTGGGGACACTGAGGGGACACTGGGGACAGCGGGGGATTGGGGACAGGGGGACACTGAGGGGACACTGGGGACAGCGGGGGGACTGGGGACATTGTGGGGATTGGGGACGGGGGGACACTGAGGGGACACTGGGGACATTGGGGACAAGGGGGGACTGGGGGACAAGGGGGGACTGGGGACACTGAGGGGACTGGGGACACTGGGGACATTGAGGGGACACTGGGGACAGCGGGGGACTGGGGACAGCGGGGACACTGGGGGGATTGGGGACAGTGGGGACATTGCGGACATCGGGGACATTGGGGGGATTGGGGACACCTTGGGGACATTGGGGACCTTGGAGACAGTGGGGGACTGGGGACACTGGGGACATTGGGGACCTTGGGGACCTTGGGGACATTGGGGGGATTGGGGACCTTGGGGACATTGGGGACATTGGGGACATTGGGGACATTGGGGACATTGGGGACATCAGGGCCAGGTTTGGGGTCAGGGGTCAGAGAGGGGTCAGTCAGGGAAAGGTCAGCAGTCAGTGGTCACTCTGTGGTCACTCAGGGGTCACTAAAGGGTCAGGGGTCACTCAGGGGTCACTCAGGGGTCACTCAGGGGTCACTCAGAGGTCAGGGATGGGGCAGGGTGGGTCAGTGGTTACTCAGTGGTCACTCAGGGGTCACTAAAGGGTCAGTGGTCGCTCAGTGGTCACTCAGGGGTCACTCAGTGGTCACTCAGGGGCCAGTGGTCAGGGGTCACTCAGTGGTCACTCAGGGGTCAGGGATGGGGCAAGGTGGGTCAGTGGTCACTCAGTGGTCATTGGTCAGTGGTCACTCAGTGGTCAGTGGTCACTCAGGGGTCACTCAGGGGTCAGGGGTCACTCAGTGGTCACTCAGGGGTCACTCAGGGGTCAGGGGTCACTCACGCGGCGCTCCCGCGCAGGTAGAAGGCCGAGGCCTTGGCCAGCGAGTAGCTCAGGTCGGGGTGGGGCAGGGGTCACTCAGGGGTCAGTGGTCAGTCAGTGGTCACTCAGTGGTCACTCAGGGTCACTCAGGGGTCACTCAGGGGTCAGGGGTCACTCACGCGGCGCTCCCGCGCAGGTAGAAGGCCGAGGCCTTGGCCAGCGAGTAGCTCAGGTCGGGGTCCAGCGGCGTCCCCAGGGGCAGCGCCCAGGGCAGGCCGGGGGCAAACGGGGCCAGCCTGGGGACAGGGACACACCTGGCACACCTGGGACACACCTGGGCACACACCTGGGGACAGGGACACACCTGGCACACCTGGGGACACCTGGGGACACCTGGGGACACCTGGGGACAGGGACACACCTGGCACACCTGGGACACACCTGGGGACACCTGGGGACAGCTGGGGACAGGGACACACCTGGCACACCTGGGACACACCTGGGGACAGCTGGGACACACCTGGCACACCGGGGACACACCTGGGGACAGCTGGGGACACACCTGGCACTGGGGACACCTGGGGACAGCTGGGGACAGCTGGGGACACACCTGGGACAGCTGGGGACAGCTGGGGACACACCTGGGACACCTGGGGACACCTGGGGACACACCTGGCACACCTGGGGATACACCTGGGGACACACCTGGGGGCAGGGACACACCTGGCACACCTGGGACACACCTGGGGACACACCTGGGGACAGGGACACACCTGGGGACACCTGGGGACACACCTGGCACACCTGGGACACACCTGGGGACACCTGGGGACAGGGACACACCTGGCACACCTGGGACACACCTGGGGACACCTGGGGACACACCTGGCACACCTGGGGCACACCTGGGGACACCTGACACACCTGGGGACAGGGACACACCTGGCACACCTGGGGACACACCTGGGGACACCTGGGCACACCTGGGAGCACCTGGGGACAGCAGGGGACACACCTGGGGACACACCTGGGCACACCTGGGGACAGCTGGCACACCTGGGGACACACCTGGGGACAGGGACACACCTGGCACACCTGGGGACACACCTGGGGACACCTGACACACCTGGGGACAGGGACACACCTGGCACACCTGGGGACACACCTGGGGACACTTAGGGACACCTGAGGGACAAGGACACACCTGGGTGTCACACACACACACACACACACACACACACCTGGGGTGTCACACACACACCTGAAGGTGTCACACACACACACCTGGGGTGTCACACACACACCTGGGGTGTCACACACACACCTGGGGTGTCACACACACACCTGAAGGTGTCACACACACACACCTGGGGTGTCACACACACACCTGGGGTGTCACACACACACCTGAAGGTGTCACACACACACCTGGGGTGTCACACACACACCTGGGGTGTCACACACACACCTGAAGGTGTCACACACACACCTGGGGTGTCACACACACACACCTGGGGTGTCACACACACACCTGAAGGTGTCACACACACACACCTGGGGTGTCACACACACACCTGAAGGTGTCACACACACACACCTGGGGTGTCACACACACACCTGAAGGTGTCACACACACACCTGAAGGTGTCACACACACACCTGGGGTGTCACACACACACACCTGGGGTGTCACACACACACCTGGGGTGTCACACACACACCTGAAGGTGTCACACACACACCTGGGGTGTCACACACACACACCTGGGGTGTCACACACACACCTGGGGTGTCACACACACACCTGGGGTGTCACACACACACCTGGGGTGTCACACACACACACCTGGGGTGTCACACACACACACCTGGGGTGTCACACACACACCTGGGGTGTCACACACACACCTGAAGGTGTCACACACACACCTGGGGTGTCACACACACACACCTGGGGTGTCACACACACACCTGGGGTGTCACACACACACACCTGGGGTGTCACACACACACCTAAAGGTGTCACACTCACACCTGGGGTGTCACACACACACCTGGGGTGTCACACACACACACCTGAAGGTGTCACACACACACACCTGAAGGTGTCACACACACACCTGGGGTGTCACACACACACCTGAAGGTGTCACACACACACCTGGGGTGTCACACACACACACCTGGGGTGTCACACACACACCTGGGGTGTCACACACACACCTGAAGGTGTCACACACACACCTGGGGTGTCACACACACACCTGAAGGTGTCACACACACACCTGGGGTGTCACACACACACCTGGGGTGTCACACGCACACCTGGGGTGTCACACGCACACCTGAAGGTGTCACACACACACACCTGGGGTGTCACACACACACACCTGAAGGTGTCACACACACACCTGAAGGTGTCACACACACACCTGAAGGTGTCACACACACACACCTGGGGTGTCACACACACACCTGGGGTGTCACACACACACCTGGGGTGTCACACACACACACCTGAAGGTGTCACACACACACCCGGGGTGTCACACACACACCTGAAGGTGTCACACACACACACCTGGGGTGTCACACACACCTGGGGTGTCACACACACACACCTGGGGTGTCACACACACACACCTGGGGTGTCACACACACACACCTGAAGGTGTCACACACACACCTGGGGTGTCACACACACCTGGGGTGTCACACACACACACCTGGGGTGTCACACACACACACCTGGGGTGTCACACACACCTGGGGTGTCACACACACACACCTGGGGTGTCACACACACACACCTGGGGTGTCACACACACACCTGGGGTGTCACACACACACACCTGGGGTGTCACACACACACCTGGGGTGTCACACACACACCTGGGGTGTCACACACACACACCTGGGGTGTCACACACACACCTGGGGTGTCACACACACACACCTGGGGTGTCACACACACACCTGAAGGTGTCACACACACACCTGGGGTGTCACACACACCTGGGGTGTCACACACTGGGGTGTCACACACACACACCTGAAGGTGTCACACACACACACACACTGGGGTGTCACACACACCTGAAGGGTGGGGTGTCACACACACACACCTGGGGTGTCACACACACACCTGGGGTGTCACCTGAAGGTGTCACATTCACACCTGGGGTGTCACACACACACACCTGGGGTGTCACACACACACCTGAAGGTGTCACACACACACACCTGAAGGGTGTCACACACACACACCTGAAGGGTGTCACACACACACCTGGGGTGTCACACACACACAAGGTGTCCTGAAGGGGTGTCACATTCACACCTGGGGTGTCACACACACACACCTGGGGTGTCACACACACACCTGAAGGTGTCACACACACACCTGAAGGGTGTCACACACACACACCTGAAGGGGTGTCACACACACACCTGGGGTGTCACACACACACACCTGAAGGTGTCACACACACCTGAAGGGTGGGGTCAACACACACACACCTGGGGTGTCACACACACACCTGAAGGTGTCACACACACACAAGGTGTCCTGGGGTGTCACACACACACACCTGGGGTGTCACACACACACCTGAAGGTGTCACACACACACCTGGGGTGTCACCTGAAGGTGTCACACACACACAAGGTGTCCTGGGGTGTCACACTCACACACCTGAAGGGGTGTCACACACACACCTGAAGGTGTCACACACACACCTGAAGGTGTCACACACACACACCTGGGGTGTCACACACACACCTGGGGTGTCACACACACACCTGAAGGTGTCACACACACACACCTGAAGGGGTGTCACACACACACCTGGGAAGGTGTCACACACACACACACTGGGGTGTCACACACACACCTGAAGGTGTCACACACACACCTGGGGTGTCACACACACACCTGAAGGTGTCACACACACACCTGGGGTGTCAAGGTGTCACATTCACACCTGGGGTGTCACACACACACACCTGAAGGTGTCACACACACACCTGAAGGTGTCACACACACCTGGGGTGTCACACACACACACCTGGGGTGTCACACACACACACCTGAAGGTGTCACACACACACCTGGGGTGTCACACACACACACCTGGGGTGTCACACACACACACCTGGGGTGTCACACACACACCTGGGGTGTCACACACACACACCTGGGGTGTCACACACACACCTGGGGTGTCACACACACACCTGGGGTGTCACACACACACACCTGGGGTGTCACACACACACCTGGGGTGTCACACACACACCTGGGGTGTCACACACACACCTGGGGTGTCACACACACACCTGGGGTGTCACACACACACACCTGGGGTGTCACACACACACACCTGAAGGTGTCACACACACACACCTGGGGTGTCACACACACACCTGGGGTGTCACACACACACACCTGGGGTGTCACACACACACACCTGAAGGTGTCACATTCACACCTGGGGTGTCACACACACACACCTGGGGTGTCACACACACACCTGAAGGTGTCACACACACACCTGGGGTGTCACACTGGGGTGTCACACACACACACCTGAAGGGTGTCACACACACACCTGGGGTGTCACACACACACACCTGAAGGTGTCACACACACACACCTGGGGTGTCACACACACACCTGAAGGTGTCACACACACACCTGGGGTGTCACACACACACACCTGAAGGTGTCACACACACACCTGGGGTGTCACACACACACACCTGAAGGTGTCACACACACCTGAGGTGTCACACACACACACCTGGGGTGTCACACACACACCTGAAGGTGTCACACACACACACTGGGGTGTCACACACACACACCTGGGGTGTCACACACACACCTGAAGGTGTCACACACACACACCTGGGGTGTCACACACACACACCTGGGGTGTCACACTCACACACCTGAAGGTGTCACACACACACCTGGGGTGTCAAGGGGTGTCACACACACACCTGGGGTGTCAAGGTGGGGTCACACACACACACCTGGGGTGTCACACACACACCTGGGGTGTCACACACACACCTGGGGTGTCACACACACACACCTGAAGGTGTCACACACACACCTGAAGGTGTCACACACACACACTGAAGGTGTCACACACACACCTGGGGTGTCACACACACACCTGGGGTGTCACACACACACCTGAAGGTGTCACACACACACCTGAAGGTGTCACATTCACACCTGGGGTGTCACACACACACACCTGGGGTGTCACACACACACCTGAAGGTGTCACACACACACCTGGGGTGTCACACACACACACCTGAAGGTGTCACACACACACCTGAAGGTGTCACACACACACCTGGGGTGTCACACACACACACCTGGGGTGTCACACACACACACCTGGGGTGTCACACACACACCTGGGGTGTCACACACACACCTGAAGGTGTCACACACACACCTGGGGTGTCACACACACACCTGGGGTGTCACACACACACACCTGGGGTGTCACACACACACACCTGGGGTGTCACACACACACCTGAAGGTGTCACACACACACCTGGGGTGTCACACACACACCTGGGGTGTCACACACACACACCTGGGGTGTCACACACACACACCTGGGAGGACACACACACACACCTGGGGTGTCACACACACACCTGGGGTGTCACACACACACCTGGGGTGTCACACACACACCTGAAGGTGTCACACACACACCTGGGGTGTCACACACACACCTGAAGGTGTCACACACACACACCTGGGGTGTCACACACACACCTGGGGTGTCACACACACACCTGGGGTGTCACACACACACACCTGAAGGTGTCACACACACACACCTGAAGGTGTCACACACACCTGGGGTGTCACACACACACACCTGGGGTGTCACACACACACACCTGAAGGTGTCACACACACACCTGGGGTGTCACACACACACACCTGGGGTGTCACACACACACACCTGAAGGTGTCACACACACACACCTGGGGTGTCACACACACACACCTGAAGGTGTCACACACACACCTGGGGTGTCACACACACACACCTGGGGTGTCACACACACACACCTGAAGGTGTCACACACACACCTGGGGTGTCACACACACACCTGAAGGTGTCACACACACACACCTGGGGTGTCACACACACACCTGAAGGTGTCACACACACACCTGGGGTGTCACACACACACACCTGGGGTGTCACACACACACACCTGAAGGTGTCACACACACACCTGGGGTGTCACACACACACCTGAAGGTGTCACACACACACCTGGGGTGTCACACACACACCTGAAGGTGTCACACACACACCTGGGGTGTCACACACACACCTGAAGGTGTCACACACACACCTGGGGTGTCACACACACACACCTGGGGTGTCACACACACCTGAAGGTGTCACACACACACCTGGGGTGTCACACACACACACCTGGGGTGTCACACACACACACCTGGGGTGTCACACACACACACCTGAAGGTGTCACACACACACCTGAAGGTGTCACACACACACACCTGGGGTGTCACACACACACACCTGGGGTGTCACACACACACACCTGAAGGTGTCACACACACACCTGAAGGTGTCACACACACACACCTGGGGTGTCACACACACACACCTGGGGTGTCACACACACACACCTGGGGTGTCACACACATACACCTGGGGTGTCACACACACACACCTGGGGTGTCACACACACACCCGAAGGTGTCACACGCACACCTGGGGTGTCACACACACACCTGGGGGTGACAGTGCCACCTGTGCTCACCTGTAGCGCCGCCGCTGCTGGGCCAGGTGTCGCCGGCGCTGCCGCTGCAGCCGCGGGTGTCGCTCCATGGCCGGCGTGGTGGCTGCGGGGACACGGCGCGACAGGTGTCACAGGTGCGCCCAGGTGTGTCCCTAGGTGTGTCCCAGGTGTGTCCCCATCCCCCCAGGTGTGTCCCCAGGTGTGTCCCCAGGTGTGTCACAGGTGCGCCCAGGTGTGTCCCAGGTACCCCAAGGTGTGTCCCCATCCCCCCAGGTGTGTCCCAGGTGTCCCCAGCTGTTCCCAGGTGTATCCCAGATGCCCCAGGTGTCTCAGGTATCCCCAGGTGTGTCCCCAATGTTCCCACATGCCCAGGTGTCCCCAGCTGTCCCCATGTGTCCCCAGCTGTCCCAGGTGTGTCCCCAATGTCCCCAGGTGTGTCCTCAGCTGTCCCCCCAGGTGTCTCAGGTATCCCCAGGTATGTCCCCAATGTCCCAGGTGTCCCCCCAGGTGTGTCCCCAACGTCCCCAAGGTGTGTCACCAATGTCCCCAGGTGTGCCCCCAGGTGTCCCAGGTGTGTCCCCAATGTCCCCACATGCCCAGGTGTCTCAGGTATCCCCAGGTGTCCCCAGCTGTCCCAGGTGTGTCCCCAGTGTCCCCAGGTGTGTCCCCAGCTGTCCCCCCAGGTGTCTCAGGTATCCCCAGGTGCGTCCCCAATGTCCCCAGCTGTCCCTCCAGGTGTGCCCAGGTGTGTCCCCAGGTGTGTCCCCAACGTCCCCAGGTGTGTCCCCTGCTGTCCCCAGGTGTGTCCCCAATGTCCCAGGTGAGCCCAGGTGTGTCCCCAGGTGTCTCAGGTATCCCCAGGTGTGTCCCGTGTCCCCAGGTGTGTCCCCAGCTGTCCCAGGTGAGCCCAGGTGTGTCCCCAGTGTCCCAGGTGTGTCCCCAGTTGTGTCCCCAATGTCCCAGGTGAGCCCAGGTGTGTCCCCAGGTGTCTCAGGTATCCCCAGGTGTGTCCCCAGTGTCCCCAGGTGTGTCCCCAGTGTCCCAGGTGTGCCCAGGTGTGTCCCCAGTGTCCCAGGTGTGCCCCCAGGTGTGTCCCCAGTGTCCCAGGTGTGCCCAGGTGTGTCCCCAGCTGTCCCAGGTGAGCCCAGGTGTGTCCCCAGTGTCCCAGGTGTGTCCCCAGGTGTATCCCCAGTGTCCCCAGGTGTGTCCCCAGGTGTGTCCCCAGTGTCCCAGGTGTGTCCCCAGGTGTGTCCCCAGGTGTCCCAGGTGTGTCCCCAGCTGTCCCAGGTGTCCCCAAGGTGTGTCCCCAGCTGTCCCAGGTGTGTCCCCAGCTGTCCCAGGTGTGCCCAGGTGTGTCCCCAATGTCCCAGGTGTGTCCCCAGTGTCCCAGGTGTGTCCCCAGGTGTGTCCCCAGTGTCCCAGGTGTCCCCAGGTGTGTCCCCAATGTCCCAGGTGTCCCCAGGTGTGCCCCCAGGTGTGTCCCCAGGTGTCCCCACCTGTGCCCTCGGGCAGCTCCCAGGTGCCGTACCCCTCCAGCCAGCGGTAGCAGGGGAAGTGGAAGGGGCCCAGGTGAGCGACGTCATCGGGGTCACCTGCGGGGACACAGCTGTCACCTGGGGGTGACGTCACCTGTCCTGGCACAGGTGTCACCTGAGCATGACGTCACCTGTACTGGCACAGGTGTCACCTGAGGGGGTGATGTCACCTGTACTGGCACAGCTGTGACCCAGGGGTGATGTCACCTAAACTGGCACAGGTGTCACCTAGGGGTGACGTCACCTGTACTGGCACAGGTGTCACCTGAGGGGGCGACGTCACGTGTCCTGGCACACCTGTGACCCAGGGGTGACGTCACCTAAACGCACAGGTGTCATCTGAGCGTGACGTCACCTGTCCTGGCACACCTGTGACCCAGGGGTGATGTCACCTGTACTGGCACAGGTGTCACCTGAGGGGGTGATGTCACCTGTACTGGCACACCTGTGACCCAGGGGTGATGTCACCTGTACTGGCACAGGTGTCACCTGAGCGTGACGTTACCTGTGCCATCACAGGTGTCACCTGAAGGAGTGATGTCACCTGTGCCATCACAGGTGTCACCTGAGGGGGTGATGTCACCTGTATTGGCACAGGTGTCACCTGAGGGGGTGATGTCACCTAGAGTGGCACAGGTGTCACCTGGGGGTGACGTCACCTGTACTGGCACAGCTGTGACCTGCAGGGGCGATGTCACCTGTGCCATCACAGGTGCCACTTTCACAGGTGGTGACATCACCTGTATTGTCACAGTGTCACCTGTGCCATCACAGTGTCACCTGTGCCATCGGTGTCACCTGTGCCATCACAGTGTCACCTGTGCCATCAGTGCCACCTGTGCCATCTCAGCGTCACCTGCGCCATCGGTGTCAGCTGTGCCATCGGTGTCACATGTGACCTCAGTGTCACCTGTGCCATCAATCTCACCTGCACCATTAGTGTCACCTGGGCGATCACAGTGTCACCTGTGCCATCACAGTGTCACCTGTGCCATCAGTGTCACCTGTGCTATTAGTGTCACCTGTGCCCATCACAGTGTCACCTGTGCCATCAGTGTCACCTGTGCGATCACAGTGTCACCTGTGCCATCACAGTGTCACCTGTGCCATCAGTGTCACCTGTGCTATTAGTGTCACCTGTGCCCATCACAGTGTCACCTGTGCCATCAGTGTCACCTGTGCTATTAGTGTCACCTGTGCCATCACAGTGTCACCTGTGCCCATCACAGTGTCACCTGCGCCATTAGTGTCACCTGTGCCACAGTGTCACCTGTGCTACCACAGTACAACCTGTGCCATCAGTGTCACCTGTGCCATCAGTGTCACCTGTGCTATTAGTGTCACCTGTGCCCATCACAGTGTCACCTGTGCCATCAGTGTCACCTGTGCTATTAGTGTCACCTGTGCCATCACAGTGTCACCTGTGCCCATCACAGTGTCACCTGCGCCATTAGTGTCACCTGTGCCATCAGTGTCACCTGTGCCATCACAGTGTCACCTGTGCCATCAGTGTCACCTGTACAAACAGTGTCACCTGTGCCATCAGTGTCACCTGTGCCATCACAGTGTCACCTGCGCCATCGGTGTCCCCGCCCTCACCTGCGCTGGCAGTGCCGATGTCACCTGCGCCGTCCTCCGGCTCCTCCTCCTCCAGCTCCTCCAGCTCCTCCTCGGCGTCACCTGTCCCCTCGGTGTCACCTGTCCCCTCGAGGTCACCTGTCCCCTCCTCCTCCTCCGTCCCCTCGTCCTCCTCGCTGTCACCTTCCTCCTCCTCCTCCTCCTCCTCCGGGCTGTCCCCATCGCTGTCCCCATCGCTGTCCCCATCGCTGTCCTCGCTGTCGGAGGTGTCCGGGGTGTCCCCAGGCGTGTCCCCAGGCGTGTCCCCAGGCGTGTCCCCGGCGGTGTCCCCGCGCGGTCCCCACACGGTGACGCTCTCCAGGTACCAGGCGCTCTCGGGGAGGCCCCCGCAGGGCCCCTTGTGCACCTGGAGCAGGAGCAGGCGGCCCAGGGGACAGGGGACAGGGACACGGTACTCTGTCACCTGCGCGGGGGACACTGTCACTGTCACTGTGTCACTGTCACTGTCACTGTGTCACTGTGTCACTGTGTCACTGTGTCACTGTCACTGTGTCACTGTCACTGTCACTGTGCACCTGGAGCAGGAGCAGGCGGCCCAGGGGACAGGGGACAGGGACACAGTACTCTGTCACCTGCGCGGGGGACATGGGGACACTGTCACTGTGTCACTGTGTCACTGTCACTGTCACTGTCACTGTCACTGTGTCACTGTCACTGTCACTGTGTCACTGCCACTGTGTCACTGTCACTGTGCACCTGGAGCAGGAGCAGGAGGCCCAGGGGACAGGGGACAGGGACACGGTACTCTGTCACCTGCGCGGGGGACACGGGGACACTGTCACTGTGTCACTGTCACTGTGTCACTGTCACTGTCACTGTGCACCTGGAGCAGGAGCAGGCGGCCCAGGGGACAGGGGACAGGGACACGGTACTCTGTCACCTGCGCAGGGGACATGGGGACACTGTCACTGTGTCACTGTGTCACTGTGTCACTGTGTCACTGCGTCACTGTCACTGTGTCACTGTCACTGTCACTGTCACTGTGTCACTGTCACTGTGTCACTGTCACTGTGCACCTGGAGCAGGAGCAGGCGGCCCAGGGGACAGGGGACAGGGACACGGTACTCTGTCACCTGCGCGGGGGACACTGTCACTGTCACTGTGTCACTGTCACTGTGTCACTGTCACTGTCACTGTGTCACTGTCACTGTCACTGTGCACCTGGAGCAGGAGCAGGCGGCCCAGGGGACAGGGGACAGGGACACAGTACTCTGTCACCTGCACGGGGGACACTGTCACTGTCACTGTGTCTGTGTCACTGTGTCACTGTGTCACTGTCACTGTGTCACTGTGTCACTGTGTCACTGTGTCACTGTCACTGTGTCACTGTCACTGTCACTGTGTCACTGTCACTGTGTCACTGGCACTGTGTCACTGTCACTGTGTCACTGTCACTGTCACTGTGTCACTGTCACTGTGTCACTGTCACTGTGTCACTGTCACTGTCACTGTGCACCTGGAGCAGGAGCAGGCGGCCCAGGGGACAGGGGACAGGGACACGGTACTCTGTCACCTGCGCGGGGGACATGGGGACACTGTCACTGTCACTGTGTCACTGTGTCACTGTCACTGTGTCACTGTCACTGTGTCACTGTGACACTGTCACTGTGTCACTGTCACTGTGTCACTGTGACACTGTCACTGTGTCACTGTCACTGTGTCACTGTGTCACTGTCACTGTGTCACTGTGTCACTGTGTCACTGTCACTGTCACTGTGCACCTGGAGCAGGAGCAGGCGGCCCAGGGGACAGGGACACGGTACTCTGTCACCTGCGCGGGGGACATGGGGACACTGTCACTGCTTCACTGTGTCACTGTGTCACTGTCACTGTCACTGTGTCACTGTGTCACTGTCACTGTGTCACTGGCACTGTCACTGTGTCACTGTGACTGTGACTGTCACTGTGTCACTGTCACTGTGTCACTGTCACTGTGTCACTGTCACTGTGCACCTGGAGCAGGAGCAGGCGGCCCAGGGGACAGGGGACAGGGACACGGTACTCTGTCACCTGCACGGGGGACACTGTCACTGTGTCACTGTGTCACTGTGTCACCGTCACTGTGTCACTGTCACTGTCACTGTCACTGTCACTGTGTCACTGTCACTGTGTCACTGTCACTGTGCACCTGGAGCAGGAGCAGGCGGCCCAGGGGACAGGGGACAGGGACACGGTACTCTGTCACCTGCACAGGGGACACTGTCACTGTGTCACTGTGTCACTGTCACTGTGTCACTGTCACTGTCACTGTGTCACTGTCACTGTCACTGTCACTGTGTCACTGTGTCACTGTCACTGTGTCACTGTCACTGTCACTGTCACTGTGTCACTGTGTCACTGTGTCACTGTCACTGTCACTGTGACACTGTCACTGTGTCACTGTCACTGTGTCACTGTGTCACTGTGTCACTGTGTCACTGTCACTGTGTCACTGTGTCACTGTCACTGTCACTGTGTCACTGTCACTGTGTCACTGTCACTGTGTCACTGTGTCACTGTGTCACTGTGTCACTGTCACTGTGCACCTGGAGCAGGAGCAGGCGGCCCAGGGGACAGGGGACAGGGACACGGTACTCTGTCACCTGCATAGGGGACACTGTCACTGTGTCACTGTGTCACTGTGTCACTGTCACTGTGTCACTGTCACTGTGTCACTGTGTCACTGTCACTGTGTCACTGTCACTGTGTCACTGTGTCACTGTCACTGTGTCACTGTCACTGTGGCACTGTGTCACTGTCACGGTGTCACTGTCACTGTGCACCTGGAGCAGGAGCAGGCGGCCCAGGGGACAGGGGACAGGGACACGGTACTCTGTCACCTGCGCGGGGGACATGGGGACACTGTCACTGTGTCACTGTCACTGCGTCACTGTCACTGTGTCACTGTCACTGTCACTGTCACTGTGTCACTGTCACTGTGCCACTGTGTCACTGTCACTGTGTCACTGTGTCACTGTGTCACTGTGTCACTGTGTCACTGGCACTGTCACTGTGTCACTGTGTCACTGTGTCACTGTCACTGTGTCACTGTGTCACTGTCACTGTGTCACTGTGTCACTGTGTCACTGTGTCACTGTGTCACTGTCACTGTGTCACTGTCACTGTCACTGTGTCACTGTCACTGTGTCACTGTGTCACTGTCACTGTGTCACTGTCACTGTGCCACTGTGTCACTGTCACTGTGCACCTGGAGCAGGAGCAGCGGCCCCAGGCGACAGGGACACGCTACTGTCACCTGCGCAGGGGACACTGGGGACAGTGGGGACAGTGGGGACACTGCCAGCATTGTCACCACACCCTGTGCTGTGTCACCTGCACGGTGGGACACCACTGGGGACACTGGGGACACTGCCAGTGTCACCGTGTCATTGTCACCACACCTTGGGCTGTGTCACCTGCATGGTGGGACACCACTGGGGACACTGCCAGTGTCACTGTGTCATTGTCACCACACCCTGTGCTGTGTCACCTGCACGGTGGGACACCACTGGGGACACTGGGGACATTGGGGACATTGTCACCAAACTCGGTCACCTGTAAGGGGATGTTGGGGACGTCACTGTCACCGTGTCACTGTCACCTTGCTGTGCGGCCACTGCCACTGCAGTGTCACTGTCACCATGGCCAGGCCACTGCTGGCACCATGGCTGTGTCACCATGGCTGTGCCACCACCATTGTCACCATGGCTGTGTCACCATGGCTGTGCCACCATTGTCACCACGGCTGTGTCACTATGGCTGTGCCACCATTGTCACCATGGCTGTGCCACCACCATTGTCACCATGGCTGTGTCACCATGGCTGTGTCACCATTGTCACCATGGCTGTGTCACTATGGCTGTGCCACCATTGTCACCATGGCTGTGCCACCACCATTGTCACCATGGCTGTGTCACCACCACTGTAACCATGGCTGTGTCACTATAGCTGTGCCACCATCGTCACCACGGCTGTCACAATGGCTGTGTCACCATTGTCACCATAGCTGTGTCACCATTGCCACCATGGCTGTGTCAGTGCTGTCACCATGGCTGTGCCACCACCGTTGTCACCGTTGCTGTGTCACCACTGTCACCATGGCTGGGTCACCACAGCTGTGTAGCCGCTGTCACCGTGGCTGTGTCACCACCACTGTGCCACCATTGTCACCATGGCTGTGTCACCATTGTCACCATGGCTGTGTCACCATGGTTGTGCCACCATTGTCACCATTGCTGCGTCACCATCGCTGTCACCATCACCAGGCCATCACTGTCACCACCATTGTGCCACCATTGCTACGTCACTGTTGTCACCGATGCCACCATGGCTGTGCCACCACTGTCACCATGGCTGTGTCACCGCTGTCACCATGGCTGTGTCACCGCCGCTGTGTCACCATGGCTATGTCACCGTTGTCACCATCACTGTCACCATTGCAGCGTCACTGTTGTCACCACTGCCACCATTGCTGTGCCACCGTTGTCACCATTGCAGTGTCACCACTGCCACCGTTGCTGTGTCACCGTTGTCACCGTCGCCACCTCCGCTGTGTCACCGCTGCCACCTTTGCTGTGTCACTGCCACCGCTGTCACCACCACCAGGCCACCGTCACCATGCCACCGCCGTCACCTCGCCGTGCCACCGCCACCGTGCCACCGCCACCACCGAGACCCTCTGGGGAACAATGCCACTGCTGTCACCATCACTGTGTCACCATTGTCACCACCGCCACCTGCACTGTGCCACCATTGTCACCTCCATTGTCACCATCACTGCGTCACCATTGTCACCACCGCCACCTGCACTGTGCCACCATTGTCACCATCACTGTCACCATCGCTGTGTCACCATTGTCACCACCGCCACCTCCATTGCGTCCCCTCCATTGTGCCACCATTGTCACCATCACTGTCACCATCGCTGTGTCACAACTGTCACCTCCATCTTGTCACTACTGTCACCTCCATCTTGTCACTACTGTCACCTCCATTGTGTCACCACTGTCACCTCCACTGTGTCACCGCTGCCCCCCCTGCTGTGTCCCCATTGTGTCCACACTGTCCCTATTGTCACCACTGTGTCCCTAAGGTGTCCCCACTGTCCCCGTTGTATCCCCGTTGTCCCCACTGTCCCCATGGTGTCCCCACGGTGTCCCCACTGTCCCCACGGTGTCCCCACGGTGTCCCCAGTGTCCCCACTGTCCCCGTTGTGTCCCCACGGTGTCCCCACTGTCCCCACGGTGTCCCGAGTGTCCCCGTTGTCCCCGTTGTGTCCCCACTGTCCCCATGGTGTCCCCACGGTGTCCCGAGTGTCCCCACTGTTCCCGTTGTGTCCCCACGGTGTCCCCACGGTGTCCCCACTGTCCCCGCTGTGTCCCCTGCCCCGCCCAGCGATGGCGCCACCGTCCCCATTGTGTCCCCAGGGCCACCCACGCAGTGTCACCCGGCCCTGCCACGCCCCGGCTGCCACCCGCGCGGTGTCACCCGGTGTCCCCTCCCCCCTCAGCCCCCGGGACCCTTTTTGGGGACATTTGGGGACACCTGGGGCTC
>NW_024037447.1:607110-630650 GCF_015832195.1 Motacilla alba alba
AGTGACAGTGACAATGACAGTGACAGTGTCCCCTCTGTGTGTCCCCAGGCGCTGAAGGTGACGATGACCAAGTGTCCCCAGAGGTGACAGTGACAGTGACAGTGACAATGACAGTGTCCCCTCTGTGTGTCCCCAGGCGCTGAAGGTGACGATGACAGTGACAATGACAGTGACAGTGACAGTGACATTGTCCCCGTGTCCCCAGGTGCTGAAGGTGACAATGACAGTGACAGTGACATTGTCCCCGTGTCCCCAGGCGCTGAAGGTGACAGTGACAGTGACAGTGACAGTGTCTGTGTCCCCTGTGTCCCCAGGCGCTGAAGGTGACGATGACAGTGACAGTGACAGTGACAGTGACAATGACAATGACAGTGTCCCTGTGTCCCCAGGCGCTGAAGGTGACGATGACGAAGGCGCCGGGCAGTTTCCGCGCGCGGGGCTGGCTGTCCCCTGTGTCCCCAGAGGTGACAATGACAGTGACAATGACAGTGACAGTGACAGTGACAGTGTCCCTGTCCCCCCTGTGTCCCCAGGCGCTGAAGGTGACGATGACCAAGGCGCCGGGCAGTTTCCGCGTGCGGGGCTGGCTGTGCCCGTGTCCCCAGAGGTGACAGTGACAGTGACAATGACAATGACAGTGACAGTGACAGTGACAGTGTCCCCTCTGTGTCCCCAGGCGCTGAAGGTGACGATGACGAAGGCCCCGGGCAGTTTCCGCGCGCGGGGCTGGCTGTCCCCGCGGGTGGCGGCCGCGGTGGCCTCGGGGACGCGCACGGTGCTGTACCGGGGTCCCCTGCGGCCGCTGTGTCCCCTCGTCCCCAACAACGTCAACAGCCTGGCGGCCGCCGCGGTGGCAGCGCCGCGCCTCGGCTTCGACGGCGTCACCGCCTGCCTGGTGGCCGACCCCAGGTGGGGACAGCGCTCGGGTGGCGCCTGGGGGGCACCTGTGGCACCTGGGTGGCACCTCTGTGTCACCTGTGCTGTGTGTGGCACCTCCTGTGTCACCTGTGTCATCTCTGTGTCACCTGAGTCACCTGGGTGTCCTTCTGTGTCACCTGTGTGGCAGCTGGATGGCACCTGTGTCACCTGTGCATCACCTGTGTGTCACCTGTGTCATCTCTGTGTCACGTGTGTGTCACCTGAGTCATCTGCTGGGTCACCTGTGTCACCTGTGTGTCACCTGTGTGGCATCTGGGTGGCACCTGTGTCACCTGTGTCATCTCTGTGTCACGTGTGTGTCACCTGTGTCACCTGCTGGGTCACCTGTGTCACCTGTGTGTCACCTGTGTGGCATCCAGGTGGCACCTGTGTGTCACCTGTGTTGTGTGCGGCACCTCCTGTGTCACCTGAGACATCTCTGTGTCACCTGTGTGACACCTGGGTGTCACCTGTGTCACCTGCTGGGTCACCTGTGCTGCGTGTGTGTGTCACCTCTGTCATGTGTGTCACCTGTGTGGCACCTGTGTCACCTGGGTGTCACTCATGTGTCACCTGTGCTGTGTGTGGCACCTCCTGTGTCACCTGTGTGTCACCTGTGTGTCACCTGTACTGTGTGTGGCACCTCCTGTGTCACCTGTGTGGCACCTGTGTCACCCTCTGTGTCACCTCTGTGGCACCTGTGTCATCTCTGTGTCACCTGTGCGTCACCTCTGTCATGTGTGCCACCTGTGTGGCACCTCCTGTGTCACCTGTGCTGCGTGCGGCACCTCCTGTGTCACACCTGTGTCACCTCTATGTCACCTGTGTCACCTCTGTGTCACCTGGGTGTCCTTCTGTGTCACCTCTGTGTCACCTGTGCTGCGTGTGGCACCTCCTGTGTCACCTGTGTCATCTCTGTGTCACCTGTGTGCCACCTGTGTTGTGTGTGGCACCTGTGTGTCACATGTGTCATCTCTGTGTCATGTGTATGCCACCTGTGTCACCTCTCTGTCATCTCTGTGTCACCTGTGTGTCACCTCTGTGTCACCTGTGTGTCACTTATGCTGTGTGTGGCACCTCCTGTGTCACCTGTGTCATCCCTGTGTCACCTGTGTGTCACCTGTGTCACCTGTGACCCTCTGTGTCACCCCAACTGTCACTGTCCCAGTCCCCAGTGTCCCCAATGTCTCCGCAGTGTCCCCGACTGTCACACCATAGATGTTGAGGTGACACTGGTGTCACTGTCCCTGTCCCCTCAGTGTCCCCAGTGTCACCATCACTGTCCCCTCAGTGTCCCCAATGTCCCCTCAGTGTCCCCGACTGTCACATCATCGATGTCGAGGTGTCCCCAGTGTCCCTGTCACTGTCCCCTCAGTGTCCCTGTCACTGTCCCCTCAGTGTCCCCGACTGTCACATCATCGATGTCGAGGTGTCACAGTGTCACTGTCACTGTCCCCTCAGGGTCCCCAATGTCCCCTCAGTGTCCCCAGTGTCCCCGACTGTCACATCATCGATGTCCAGCTGTCACTCTCAGTGTCACTGTCCTTGTCCCCAGTGTCCCTGACTGTCACATCATCGATGTCGAGGTGTCCCCAGTGTCCCCTCAGTGTCCCCAATGTCCCCGCAGTGTCCCCGACTGTCACATCATCGACGTCGAGGTGTCCCCAATGTCCCCACAGTGTCCCCAACTGTCACATCATCGATGTCGAGGTGTCACTGGTGTCAGTCACTGTCCCCTCACAGTGTCCCTGGTGTCACTGTCCCCTCACAGTGTCCCTGTCACTGTCCCCTCACAGTGTCCCCGACTGTCACATCATCGACGTCGAGGTGTCCCCAATGTCCCCGCAGTGTCCCCGACTGTCACATCATCGACGTCGAGGTGACACTGGTGTCAGTCACTGTCCCCTCTCAGTGTCCCCAATGTCCCCGCAGTGTCCCCGACTGTCACATCATCGATGTCGAGGTGTCACTGGTGTCCCTGGTGTCACTGTCCCCTCACAGTGTCCCCGACTGTCACATCATCGATGTCGAGGTGTCCCCAGTGTCCCCTCAGTGTCCCCAATGTCCCCCCAGTGTCCCCGACTGTCACATCATCGACGTTGAGGTGTCGAGGTGTCACTGGTGTCCCTGGTGTCACTGTCCCCTCACAGTGTCCCTGTCACTGTCCCCAGTGTCCCCGACTGTCACATCATCGATGTCGAGGTGTCACTGGTGTCCCTGGTGTCACTGTCCCCTCACAGTGTCCCCGACTGTCACATCATCGACGTCGAGGTGTCCCCAATGTCCCCCCAGTGTCCCCGACTGTCACATCATCGACGTCGAGGTGTCGAGGTGTCACTGGTGTCCCTGGTGTCACTGTCCCCTCACAGTGTCCCTGTCACTGTCCCCTCACAGTGTCCCCGACTGTCACATCATCGATGTCGAGGTGTCCCCAGTGTCCCCTCAGTGTCCCCAATGTCCCCGCAGTGTCCCCGACTGTCACATCATCGATGTTGAGGTGTCCCCAGTGTCCCTGTCACTGTCCCCTCAGTGTCCCCAATGTCCCCGCAGTGTCCCCAGTGTCCCTGTCCCTGTCCCCAGTGTCCCCGACTGTCACACCATCGATGTCGAGGTGTCACTCTCAGTGTCCCCAGTGTCCCCTCAGTGTCCCTGTCCCTGTCCCCGCAGTGTCCCCGACTGTCACATCATCGACGTCGAGGTGACACTGGTGTCAGTCACTGTCCCCTCACAGTGTCCCCAATGTCCCCGCAGTGTCCCCGACTGTCACATCATCGACGTCGAGGTGTTCCCAGTGTCCCCTCAGTGTCCCCAATGTCCCCCCAGTGTCCCGGACTGTCACATCATCGACGTCGAGGTGTCACTGGTGTCAGTCACTGTCCCCTCACAGTGTCCCTGTCACTGTCCCCTCACAGTGTCCCCGACTGTCACATCATCGACGTCGAGGTGTCCCCAGTGTCCCCTCAGTGTCCCCAATGTCCCCTCACAGTGTCCCCGACTGTCACATCATCGACGTCGAGGTGTCCCCAATGTCCCCACAGTGTCCCCAACTGTCACATCATCGACGTCGAGGTCACCGCGGTGCCCGAGCGCGGCCGCTCCCTGACCGTCACCAGCAGCCGCCGCAACCCCGCCGAGCCCGGCCACGTCACCGGCAGCGCCACCCGCCACAGCTTCTGGAGCAGCGTGCAGGGTGTGTCGCTGTCACCCGCGCCACCCGTGTCACCTGTGCCACCCCCCCCGCGGTGTCACCTCGGTGTCACCTCGGGGCCGCTCACTCTGTCCCCTCCCCGCAGCCTGCACCGGACACGGCGGCTGCGTCAAGCTCTGCTGAGGAGGAACAGCGGAAACACGCGCGGGGACACTTTGGGGACACTCTGGGGACACTTTGGGGACATTTTGGGGACAATAAATCCCTGGCCGGGCCTGGCGGTGGTGGCGCCCTTCTTGTAATGGCGGCGGGGGAGAGGCGCGATCTGATTGGTGGAAACGCCGCGCGGGGCACGACGGGAGGGAGGGTTCTCACCGCTGATTGGTGAAGACGGGAAGAAGGTCAAGGCGCTGATTGGACACACGAGTTGAGGCGCGGAGATCGGCGCGCTCTGATTGGTCGGCGCGGCGCAAGGTGTGATGGGAGTTGTAGTCGCGGCCCTGAGGGGGCAGAGGCCGCCATGGCCCCGGAGGACGCGCGGGGTGAGGAGGGGGAGCCGGGGCCGGGTTTTGGGGGGTCCCGAGGGGTCCTGGGGGGGCTTGGGGGGCGCAGGAAGGGCCCGGGGGGTTTTTGGGGGGCGGGAGGGGATTTGGGAGGGGAGGGAGGCGGAGGCCGCGCTGAGGGCCCTGAGGGGGAAGGGCTGGGGAGGCCTGGGGGGGTTTGGGGGTCCCGGGGGGATTTTGGGGGGATTTGAGGGGGTTTGGGGGGGGGTCAGGGTGGCCTTGGGAGTGTGCGGGGGAATTTGGGGGTGTCAGGAATTTGGGGAGGGGGTTGGGGGTCGTGGGAGGGGTTTTGGGGGGATTGTGGGGAGTTTTGGGGGGAATTTGAGGAGGGGTCTCGGAGCTGAATTGAGGGAATTTGGGGAGAGGTCTGAGGTTGGTTCGGGGGAATTTGAGGGGGATTTGGGGAGGGGTCTCGGGGTGATTTGAGGGAATTTTGGGAGGGGTCTCAGGGCTGAATTGAGAGAATTTGGGGAGGGGTCTCGGGGTGAATTTGGGGGAATTTGGGGAGGGGTCTCGGGGTGAATTTGGGGGAATTTGGGGAGGGGTCTCAGGGTGATTCGGGGGAATTTTGGGAGAATTTGAGGAGGGGTCTTAGGGTGAATTTGAGGGAATTTTGAGGGAATTTGGGGAGGGGTCTCAGGGTGATTCGGGGGAATTTGAGGGGAATTTGGGGAGGGGTCTCAGGGTGAATTTGGGGGGAATTTGGGGAGGGGTCTCAGGGTGAATTTGGGGAGAATTTGGGGAGGGGTCTCAGGGTGATTCGGGGGAATTTGGGGAGAATTTGGGGAGGGGTCTCAGGGTGAATTTGAGGGAATTTTGAGGGAATTTGGGGAGGGGTCTCAGGGTGATTCGGGGGAATTTGAGGGGAATTTGGAGAGGGGTCTCAGGGTGAATTTTGGGGGAATTTGGGGAGGGGTCTTAGGGTGATTTGAGGGAATTTGGGGGGAATTTGGGGAGGGGTCTCAGGGTGATTCGGGGGAATTTGGGGAGAATTTGGGGAGGGGTCTCAGGGTGAATTTGGGGGAAATTTGGGGAGGGGTCTCGGGGTGATTTGGGGGAATTTGGGGAGGGGTCTCAGGGTGATTCGGGGGAATTTGGGGAGAATTTGGGGAGGGGTCTCAGGGTGATTCGGGGGAATTTGGGGAGAATTTGGGGAGGGGTCTCAGGGTGAATTTGGGGGAAATTTGGGGAGGGGTCTCGGGGTGATTTGGGGGAATTTAGGGAGGGGTCTCAGGGTGAATTTGAGGGAATTTGGGTCTGGGGTCTTAGGGGGATTTGGGGCTTCCCGCAAGCTCATTTCCCCTCTCCCCCCCCCCGCAGCCCCCCAGGCCTGCCCCTCCCCCAGCCCGGATTTGGGGGGGGTCCTGGGGGATCTCCCCGATTTGGGGAGGGGGCTGCCGGGATTTGGGTCTGGGGTCCCGGGGGTGCCGTACCACGAGCGGCAGCGCCGGCAGCTCTGCGCCCTGCACGCCCTCAACAACCTCCTGCAGCGGCCCTGGCTCAGCCAGGCCTCGGCCGACCGCATCTGCCAGCGGTGAGACCCCAGACCCAATTCGGGCAGCCGTCCTGGGGGGGTTGCTGCATTTGGGGAGGGGTCTCAGGGGGGTTTGGGGGCTTTGGGAGGGGCTTTGGGGCTGGTTTTAGGGTGCTGGGAAGCGTTCCTGAATTTGGGGAGGGGTCTCAAAGGGTGGGGAGGGGTCTCAGAGGGGTTCCCTAATTTGGGGAGGGGGTGTCAGAAGGGTTCCTGAATTTGGGGAGGGGTCTCAGGGGGGTTTGGGGGCTTTGGGAGGGGCTTTGGGGGGGGTTATAGTGCAGTGAGAAGCGTTCCCTAATTTGGGGAGGGGTCTCAGAGGGGTTTCTGAATTTGGGGAGGGGTCTCAGAGGGATTTATGAATTTGGGGAGGGGTCTCGGAGGGGTTTTTGAATTTGGGGAGGGGTCTCAAGGGTGTGGGGAGGGGTCTCAGAGGGGTTCCCTAATTTGGGGAGGGGTCTCAGGGGGGTTTGGGGGCTTTGGGAGGGGCTTTGGGGGGGTTTTAGGGTGCTGGGAAGCGTTCCTGAATTTGGGGAGGGGTCTCAAAGGGTGGGGAGGGGTCTCAGAGGGGTTTCTGAATTTGGGGAGGGGTCTCAGAGGGGTTTGGGGCTGGTTCTAGTGCAGTGGGAAGTGTTCCTGAATTTGGGGAGGGGTCTCCGACAGGTTTATGAATTTGGGGAGGGGTCTTCAGGGGGTTTCTGAATTTGGGGAGGGGTCTCAAGGGTGTGGGGAGGGGCCGCAGAGGGATTCCCTAATTTGGGGAGGGGTCTCAAGGGTGTGAGGAGGGGTCTCGGTGGGGTTCCCTAATTTGGGGAGGGGTCTCAGAGGGGTTTCTGAATTTGGGGAGGGGTCTCAAGGGTGTGGGCAGGGTTCTCAGAGGGGTTCCCTAATTTGGGGAGGGGTCTCAGAGGGGTTTGGGGCTGGTTTTAGGGTGGTGGGAAGCGTTCCTGAATTTGGGGAGGGGTCTCAGGGGGGTTTCTGAATTTGGGGAGGGGTCTCAAAGGTGTGGGGAGGGGTCTCAGAGGGGTTTAGGGGGGTTTTAGGGTGGTTTGAAGCATTCCTGAATTTGGGGAGGGGTCTCCAGGGGGTTCCCGAATTTGGGGAGGGGTCTCGGGTAGGGTTTCCCATATTTGGGGAGGGGTCTGCCCCAGTTTAAAATGACGTCATCGCTTTGAGGGTTCCCCAATTGGGTCTGGGGTCCCTCTGAGGGGGGTTCCCCTCCCCAAATTGGGTCTGGGGTCTCTGGGGAGCCCTGGGGAAGGTCGGGGTTAATTTGGGGAGGGGTCTCAGGGGGTTCCCAAATTTGGGGAGGGGTCTCCCCCCTTTAAAATGACGTCATCGCTTTGAGGGATCCCATTGGCTCTGGGGGGGGATTCCCCTCCTCAAATTGGGTCTGGGGTCTCTCTGAGGGGGGATTCCCTCCCCAAATTGGGTCTGGGGTCTCTCAGGGTGGGATTCCCCTCCCCAAATTGGGTCTGGGGTCTCGGAGGGGATCTGGGGGAGGTCGGGGTTAATTTGGGGAGGGGTCCCAGTGGGTTCCCAAATTTGGGGAGGGGTCTCCCCTCATTCCCCTCCCATTGTTAAAATGACGTCATCGCTTTGAGGGATTCAATTGGGTCTGGGGTCTCTCTGAGGGGGGTTCCCCTCCCCAAATTGGGTCTGGGGTCTCTGGGGAGCCCTGGGGAAGGTCAAGGTTAATTTGGGGAGGGGTCTCAGGGGGTTCCCAAATTTGGGGAGGGGTCTCCCCCCTTTATAATGACGTCATCACTTTGAGGGATCCCATTGGCTCTGGGAGGGGATTCCCCTCCCCAAATTGGGTCTGGGGTCCCTCTGAGGGGGGGTTCCCCTCCCCAAATTGGGTCTGGGGTCTCGGAGGGGGTCTGGGGGAGGTCGGGGTTAATTTGGGGAGGGGTCCCAGTGGGTTCCCAAATTTGGGGAGGGGTCTCCCCTCATTCCCCTCCCATTTTTAAAATGACATCATCGCTTTGAGGGATTCAATTGGGTCTGGGGTCTCTCTGAGGGGGATTCCCTCCCCAAATTGGGTCTGGGGTCTCGGAGGGGGTCTGGGGGAGGTCGGGGTTAATTTGGGGAGGGGTCTCAGGGGGTTCCCAAATTTGGCGAGGGGTCTCCCCCCTTTAAAATGACGTCATCGCTTTGAGGGATCCCATTGGCTCTGGGGGGGGATTCCCCTCCCGAAATTGGGTCTGGGGTCCCTCTGAGGGGGGGATTCCCCTCCCCAAATTGGGTCTGGGGTCCCTCTGAGGGGGGGATTCCCCTCCCCAAATTGGGTCTGGGGTCTCTCTGAGGGGGGGATTCCCCTCCCCAAATTGGGTCTGGGGTCTCAGAGGGGGTCTGGGGGTGGTCGGGGTTAATTTGGGGAGGGGTCCCAGTGGGTTCCCAAATTTGGGGAGGGGTCTCCCCTCATTCCCCTCCCATTTTTAAAATGACGTCATCGCTTTGAGGGATTCAATTGGGTCTGGGGTCCCTCTGAGGGGGGATTCCCCTCTCCAAATTGGGTCTGGGGTCTCGGGGGAGCCCTGGGGGAGGTCAAGGTTAATTTGGGGAGGGGTCTCAGGGGGTTCCCAAATTTGGGGAGGGGTCTCCCCCCTTTTAAATGACGTCATCACTTTGAGAGATTCCATTGGCTCTGGGGGGGGGATTCCCCTCCCCAAATTGGGTCTGGGGTCTCTCGGGGTGGGATTCCCCTCTCCAAATTGGGTCTGGGGTCTCGGAGGGGGTCTGGGGGAGGTCGGGGTTAATTTGGGGAGGGGTCCCAGTGGGTTCCCAAATTTGGGGAGGGGTCTCCCCTCATTCCCCTCCCATTTTTAAAATGACGTCATCGCTTTGAGGGATTCAATTGGGTCTGGGGTCTCTCTGAGGGGGGTTCCCCTCTCCAAATTGGGTCTGGGGTCTCTGGGGAGCCCTGGGGAAGGTCGAGGTTAATTTGGGGAGGGGTCTCAGGGGGTTCCCAAATTTGGGGAGGGGTCTCCCCCCTTTATAATGACGTCATCGCTTTGAGGGATCCCATTGGCTCTGGGAGGGGATTCCACTCTCCAAATTGGGTCTGGGGTCCCTCTGAGGGGGGATTCCCTCCCCAAATTGGGTCTGGGGTCTCGGAGGGGGTCTGGGGGAGGTCAGGGTTAATTTGGGGAGGGGTCTCAGGGGGTTCCCAGATTTGGGGAGGGGTCTCCCCCCTTTAAAATGACGTCATCGCTTTGAGGGATCCCATTGGCTCTGGGAGGGGATTCCCCTCCTCAAATTGGGTCTGGGGTCCCTCTGAGGGGGGGTTTCCCTCCCCAAATTGGGTCTGGGGTCTCGGGGGGGCCCTGGGGGAGGTCGGGGTTAATTTGGGGAGGGGTCTCACCCTGAAGCCCCCCCAGGTTGGCCCCCAATTCGCGGCCCAACCCCCACCGGAGCCTGCTGGGCACGGGCAATTACGACGTCAACGTGGTGATGGCGGCGCTGGGAACGCTGGGGCTGGCGGCGGTCTGGTGGGACAAGCGGCGGTGAGACCCCTCCCCAAATTCCGGACAGACCCCAGACCCAAATTCCGGACCCTTCCCGAGACCCCAGACCCAATTTGGGACCCCCCAACCCAGTTTGAGACCTTTCAAATCTCTCCTTTCGCCTGGGAGGTTTTGGGACAGAAGGTGCTGAGACCCCTCCCCAAATTCAGGACAGAGCCTCGAGACCCCAGACCCAAATTCCAGACCCTTCCCGAGACCCCAGACCCAAATCGGGTCCCTCCTCGAGACCCCAGACCCAATTTGGGACCCCCCAAACTTCCCCTGTCCCGGGGCTGGGTGGTTGTGGGAGAGGAGGAGGCCCCACCTCTAAATCGGGAGAAACCCCCGAGACCCCTCCCCAAATTTGGGACAGACCCCAGACCCAAATTCCAGACCCTTCCCAAGACCCCAGACCCAAATTTGGGACCTCCCCGAGACCCCAGACCCAATTTGGGACCCCCCAAACTTCCCCTGTCCCAAGGCTGGATGGCGGGTGGTGGGAAGAGTGATCATGAGACCCCTCCCCATATTAGGGAGAAAAGCCCCAAGAGCCCTCCCCAAATTCGGGACAGACCCCAGACCCAAATTGCTGACCCCTCCTGAGACCCCAGACCCAAATCTGGGCCCTCCCCGAGACCCCAGACCCAATTTGGGACCCCCCAACCCAGTTTGAGACCTTTCAAATCTCTCCTTTCTCCTGGGAGGTTTTGGGACAGAAGGTGCTGAGACCCCTCCCCAAATTCGGGACAGAGCCTCGAGACCCCAGACCCAAATTCCAGACCCTTCCCGAGACCCCAGACCCAAATCTGGGCCCTCCCCGAGACCCCAGACCCAATTTGGGAACCCCCAAACTTCCCCTGTCCCAGGGCTGGGTGGTGGGAAGAGTGATCATGAGACTCCTCCCCATATTAGGGAGAAACCCCCCGAGAACCCTCCCCAAATTCCGGACAGACCCCAGACCCAAATTCCGGACCCCTCCTGTGAACCCAGACCTAAATTTGGGCCCTCCCCAAGACCCCAGACCCAATTTGGGACCCCCAAACTTCCCCTGTCCCGGGCTGGGTGGTTGTGGGGAGAGGAGGAGGCTCCACCCCTAAATCGGGAGAAACCCCCCCGAGACCCCTCCCAAATTTGGGACAGACCCCAGACCCAAATTCTGGACCCTTCCCACGACCCCTGACCCAAATCTGGGCCCTCCCCGAGACCCCAGACCCAATTTGGGACCCCCCAAACTTCCCCTGTCCCGGGTCTGGGTGGCGGGTGGTGGGAACAGTGATCATGAGAACCCTCCCCAAATTAGGGAGAAACCCCCCGAGACCCCTCCCCAAATTCAGGACAGACCCCAGACCCAAATTCTGGACCCTTCCCACGACCCCAGACCCAAATCTGGGACCTCCCCGAGACCCCAGACCCAATTTGGGACTCCCCCGACCCAGTTTGAGACCTTTCAAATCTCTCCTTTCTCCTGGGGCTTTTGGGACAAAAGGCAGTGAGACCCCTCCCCAAATTCAGGACAGAGCCTCGAGACCCCAGACCCAAATTCCAGACCCCTCCCGAGACCCCAGACCCAAATCTGAGATCTCCCCAGGACCCCAGACCCAATTTGGGACCCCCCAAACTTCCCCTGTCCTGGGGCTGGGTGGCGGGAACAGTGATCATGAGACCCCTCCCCAAATTAGGGAAAAATCCCCTGAGACCCCTCCCCAAATTCCGGACAGACCCCAGACCCAAATTCCGGACCCTTCCCGAGACCCCAGACCCAAATCTGGTCCCTCCTCGAGACCCCAGACCCAATTTGGGACCCCCCAAACTTCCCCTGTCCCATGGCTGGGTGGTTGTGGGAGAGGAGGAGGCCCCACCCCTAAATCGGGAGAAACCCCCGAGACCCCTCCCCAAATTCAGGACAGACCCCAGACCCAAATTCCGGACCCCTCCCGAGACCCCAGACCCTAATCTGGGACCTCCCCGAGACCCCAGACCTAATTTGGGAACCCCCAAACTTCCCCTGTCCCAGGGCTGGGTGGTGGGAAGAGTGATCATGAGACTCCTCCCCATATTAGGGAGAAACCCCCCGAGAACCCTCCCCAAATTCGGGACAGACCCCAGACCCAAATTCCAGACCCTTCCCGAGACCCCAGACCCAAATTTGGGACCTCCCCGAGACCCCAGACCCAATTTGGGACCCCCCAAACTTCCCCTTTCCTGGGGCTGGGTGGTTGTGGGGAGAGGAGGAGGCCCCACCCCTAAATCGGGAGAAACCCCCCGAGACCCCTCCCCAAATTCAGGACAGACCCCAGACCCAAATTCCGGACCCCTCCCGAGACCCCAGACCCAAATCTGGGCCCTCCCCAAGACCCCAGACCCAATTTGGGACCCCCCAAACTTCCCCTGTCCCGGGGCTGGGTGGTGGGAAGAGTGATCGTGAGACCCCTCCCCATATTAGGGAGAAACCCCTTGAGAGCCCTCCCCAAATTCTGGACAGACCCCAGACCCAAATTCCGGACCCTTCCCACAAGCTCTGACCCAAATCTGGGCCCTCCCCGAGACCCCAGACCCAATTTGGGAGCCCCCAAACTTCCCCTGTCCCGGGGCTGGGTGGTTGTGGGAGAGGAGGAGGCCCCACCCCTAAATCGGGAGAAACCCCCGAGACCCCTCCCCAAATTCAGGACAGACCCCAGACCCAAATTCCAGACCCTTCCCGAGACCCCAGACCCAAATTTGGGATCTCCCCGAGACCCCAGACCCAATTTGGGACCCCCCAAACTTCCCCTGTCCCAAGGCTGGGTGGCGGGAACAGTGATCATGAGACCCCTCCCCAAATTAGGGAAAAACCCCCGAGACCCCTCCCCAAATTCGGGACAGACCCCAGACCCAAATTCCGAACCCTTCCCGAGACCACAGACCCAAATCTGGGACCTCCCCGAGACCCCAGACCCAATTTGGCACCCCTCTCTGCCCCCACCCCTACTGAGAGTTCCCATTGGCACGCTGGGGCTGGCGGCGGTCTGGTGGGACAAGCGGCGGTGAGACCCCTCCCCAAATTCCGGACAGACCCCAGACCCAAATTCCGGACCCCTCCCGAGACCCCAGACCCAAATCTGGGCCCTCCCTGAGACCCCAGACCCAATTTGGGACCCCCCAAACTTCCCCTGTCCTGGGGCTGGGTGGCGGGAACAGTGATCATGAGACCCCTCCCCAAATTAGGGAAAAACCCCCGAGACCCCTCCCCAAATTCCGGACAGACCCCAGACCCAAATTCCGAACCCTTCCAACGACCCCAGACCCAAATTTGGGACCTCCCGAGACCCCAGACCCAATTGGTGCCCTCTATCCTTGCCCTCCCCCATCTACCAACCCCCCCTTAATTACCCCTCCCTAATTACCCCTCCCTAATTAGCCCCGCCCCTCTGACGTCACGGCTGTCCCCCCCCAGCCCCCTGGAGCGCCTGTCGCTGTCCCACGTCCTGGGCTTCCTGCTCAATGTCCCCTCGCGGGTGACGCTGGGGACGCTGGCGCTGCCCCTGAGCCGCCCCCACTGGCTCTGCGTGCGCCCCTTCGGCGACACCTTCTACAACCTGGACTCCAAGCTGGCCACGCCCACCGCCATCGGGGCGGAGCCCGAGCTCAGGTGACAGCGGGGACACCGCGGGGACAGCTTGGGGACACCCCGGGTGGCGTCTGGGGGCAACTCGGGGTGTCTGGGGACACCTCGGGGACACCTCGGACACAGCTCAGGGACACCTTGGGGATGCCTCAGGGACACCTTGGGCACACCTTGGGTGGCATCTGGGGGACACCTCCTTGGGGACAGCTCAGGGACACCTCAGGGACAGCTTGGGGACACCTTGAGGACACCAGACTGTCACTTGGGGACACCTGGGTGGCATCTGGGGACACCTCGGGGCACCTGGGGACACCTCGAACACAGCTCAGGGACACCTTGGCGACACCTCGGGTGGCATCTGGGGGACATCTCCTTGGGGACAGCTCAGGGACAGCTCAGGGACACCTTTAGGACACCTAATTGTCACTTGGGGACACCTGGGTGGCAACTGGGGACACCTCGGGGCACCTGGGGACACCTCGAACACAGCTCAGGGACACCTCGGGGACACCTCAGCGACATCTCAGGGACGCCTTGGGGACACCTCCCCGGGGACAGCTCAGGGACACCTCGGGGACGCTTTGGGGACACCGCGGGTGGCACCTGGGGACGCCCGGGTGACGCTGGGGACGCTGGCGCTGCCCCTGCGCCGCCCCCACTGGCTCTGCGTGCGCCCCTTCGGCGACACCTTCTACAACCTGGACTCCAAGCTGGCCACGCCCACCGCCATCGGGGCGGAGCCCGAGCTCAGGTGACAGCGGGGACACCGCGGGGACGGCTTGGGGACACCCCGGGTGGCGTCTGGGGGCAACTCGGGGCACCTGGGGACACCTCGGGGACACCTCGGACACAGCTCGGGGACACCTTGGGGATGCCTCAGGTGGCATCTGGGGGACATCTCCTTGGGGACACCTTGGGGACAGCTTGGGGACACCTTGAGGACACCTGACTGTCACTTGGGGACACCTGGGTGGCATCTGGGGACACCTCGGGGCACCTGGGGACACCTCGGACACAGCTCAGGGACACCTCGGGGACACCTCGGGGACACCTTGGGGACATCTCCTTGGGGACAGCTCAGGGACATCTTGGGGACATCTAATTGTTACTTGGGGACACCTCAGGTGGCATCTCGGGGACACCTCGGGGCACCTGGGGACACCTCGGACACAGCTCGGGGACACCTTGGGGACACCTCAGGTGGCATCTGGGGACATCTCCTTGGGGACAGCTCAGGGACAGCTCAGGGACAGCTTGGGGACACCTTGAGGACATCTAATTGTCACTTGGGGACACCTGGGTGGCATCTGGGGACAGCTGGGGCACCTGGGGACACCTCGGGGACACCTCAGCGACACCTTGGGGACACCTTGGGGACACCTCAGGTGGCATCTGGGGGCTCCTGAGTGTCACTTGGGGACACCTGGCTGTCACCTTCCTGTCACCTACTTGTCACCTTGTTTTCAGCTGTTTGTCCCCTCATTGTCCCCTATTTGTCTCCCCACTGTCCCCTGTTTGTCCCCTCATTGTCCCCTGTTTGTCCCCCCATTGTCATCTGACTGTCCCCTCATTGCCACCTTGTTTTCACCTGTTTGTCCCCTCATTGTCACCTGTTTGTCCCCTCATTGTCCCCTGTTTGTCCCCGCAGTGTCACCTGATTGTCCCCTCATTGCCACCTTGTTTTCACCTCTTTGTGCTCTCATTGTCCCCGGTTGTCCCCCCATTGTCACCTGTTTATCACCTTGTTGTCACGTCTTTGTCACCCGTTTGTCCCCTCAGTGTCCCCTGTTTGTCCCGTAATTGTCCCGTTTGTCCCCTCATTGTTCCCTGATTGTCCCCCCATTGTCACCAGGTTGTCCCCTCACTGTCCCGTTTATCACCTCATTGTCCCCTGTTTGCCCCCACATTGTCCCCTAATTGTCCCCTGATTGTCCCCTCATTGTCACGTGATTGTCACCTAGTTGTCCCCTCATTGTCACCTGTTTATCTCCTGTTTGTCCCTTGTTTGTCCCCTCACTGTCACCTGTTTGTCCCCTCACTGTCGCCTGATTGTCCCCTCATTGCCACCATGTTTCCACCTCTTTGTGCTCTCATTGTCCCCTGGTTGTCCCCCCATTGTCACCTGGTTGTCCCCTCATTGTCCCCTCACTGTCCCCTGTTTGTCCCCCCATTGTCACCTGGTTGTCCCCCCATTGTCACCTGGTTGTCCCCTCATTGTCCCCTGTTTGTCCCCTGATTGTCCCCTCATTGTCCCCTGTTTGTCCCCCCATTGTCACCTGACTGTCCCCTCATTGTCACCTTGTTTTCACCTGTTTGTCCCCTCATTGTCACCTGGTTGTCCCCTCATTGTCCCCTGTTTGTCCCCTCACTGTCACCTGTTTGTCCCCTCATTGTCCCCCATTGTCACCTGTTTGTCCCCTCATTGTCCCCTCATTGTCCCCCATTGTCACCCGTTTGTCCCCTCATTGTCTCCTGTTTGTCCCCCCCACTGTCACCTGTTTGTCACCTCATTGTCACCTGTTTGTCCCCTCATTGTCCCCTGATTGTCTCCCCATTGTCCCCTCATTGTCACGTGATTGTCACCTGGTTGTCCCCTCATTGTCCCCTGATTGTCTCCCCATTGTCCCCTCATTGTCCCCTCATTGTCCCCTGATTGTCACCAGGTTGTCCCCTCACTGTCACCTGTTTGTCCTGCCATTGTCACCTGTTTCTCCCCTCATTGTCACCTGTTTGTCCCCTCGTTCTCACCTCATTGTCCCCTCATTGTCCCCTCGTTGTCACCTGTTTCTCCCCTCATTCTCACCTCGTTGTCCCCTGTTTATCACCTCGTTGTCCCCTCGTTGTCCCCTCGTTGTCACGCGATTGTCCCCTGTGTGTCCCCTGACTGTCCCCCGCTGTCCCCTCAGGCAGTTCCTGCGGGCGGCGCTGGCCCCGGCTCCCTCGGAGCTGTTCCTGGTGGTGGCCCGCGACGTGGAGGAGGCGGGGACGTGGCTGCGGCCCGAGTGACACCTGCGGGGACACCTGGGGACACCCGGCTGTCACTTGGGGACACACCTGGGGGCTCCTGGGGACACCTGGATGGCACCTGGGGGTACCCAGATGGCACCTGGGGACATCTGGGGGTACCCGGATGGCACCTGGGTGGCACCTGGGGACACCTGGGACACACCTGAGGGCACCTGGGTGGCATTTGGGGACACCTGGGGGTAGCTGGGGACACCTGGGTGTCACTTGGGGGTACCCAGATGGCACCTGGGGACATCTGGGGGTACCCGGATGGCACCTGGGTGGCACCTGGGGACACCTGGGACACACCTGAGGGCACCTGGGTGGCATTTGGGGACACCTGGGGGTAGCTGGGGACACCTGGGTGTCACTTGGGGGTACACAGATGGCACCTGGGGACATCTGGGGGTAGCCGGATGGCACCTGGGTGGCACCTGGGGACACCTGGGACACACCTGAGGGCACCTGGGTGGCATTTGGGGACACCTGGGGGTAGCTGGGGACACCTGGGTGTCACTTGGGGGTACCCAGATGGCACCTGGGGACATCTGGGGGTACCCGGATGGCACCTGGGGACATCTGGGGGTATCCGGATGGCACCTTGGTGGCACCTGGGGACACCTGGGACACACCTGGGGGCAGCTGGGTGGCATTTGAGCACACCTGGGGGCACCTGGGTGGCACATGGGGACACCTGGGACACACCTGGGTGGCATTTGGGGACACCTGGGGGTACCTGGGGGCAGCTGGGTGGCATTTGAGCACACCTGGGGGCACCTGGGTGGCACATGGGGACAGCTGGGACACACCTGGGTGGCATTTGGGGACACCTGGGGGTACCTGGGGACACCTGGGTGGCATTTGGGGACACCTGGGACACACCTGGGTGGCATTTGGGGACACCTGGGGGTACCTGGGGACACCTGGGTGGCATTTGGGGACACCTGGGGGTACCTGGGGACACCTGGGTGGCATTTGGGCACACCTGGGGGCACCTGGGTGGCACATGGGGACACCTGGGACACACCTGGGTGGCATTTGGGGACACCTGGGGGTACCTGGGCACACCTGGGTGGCTTCGATTCCTTCCCCGAAAGGATTAAAAGCGATTGGTGGCAGCTCCGTGTCTGCGTGCTTGGACCAAAATCCCCAAATTTACCCCCAAATGCCCAAATTTACCCCAAAATCCCCAAATTTCACCCCAGAATTTCCAACTTTTACCCAAAATCCTCGAATTTAACCCCCAAATTCTCAAGTTTTGCCCCAAATCCTCAATTTTTGTCCCCCAAATCCCAAAATTCCACCCCAAAATCTCCAAATTTCATCTCAAGATCCCCAAATTCCACCCCAAATCTACTAATTTTGCCCAAAATCCTCAAATTCCACCCTAAAATCCACACATTTCACCCCGAAATTCCAAAGTTTCCCTCAAAATTCCCAAATTTCACCCCAAAATCCCAAAATTCCACCTCAAAACCCCCCAAAAATCCCAAAATTTTGTCCCAAAATCCTCAAATTCCACCTCAATTCCTCATTTTTTGCCCCCAAATCCCCAAATTTTACCCCAAAATTCCCAAATTTACCCCAAAATCCCCAAATTTCTCCCCAAAATTCTTAAATTCTGCCCCAAAATCCCTGAAATTCACCCCAAAAGTCCCGAATTTCACCCCAAAATCCCCAAATTTTACCCCAAAATCCCCAATTTTCTCCACAAAATCCCCGAATTTCTCCCCCAAATCCCCAATTTTTGCCCCAAAATCCCAAAATTTAACCCCAAAATTCCCGAGTTTCTCTCAAAATCTCCAAATTTTGCCCCATAATCCCCAAATTTTACCCCAAAATCCCCAAATTTCACCCCGAAATGCCCAAATTTAGCCCCAAATTCACAAATTTTACCCCCAAATCCCTCATTTTAACCCCAAAATCTCCATATTTCACCCCAAAATCCCGAATTTAACCCCAAAATCCTCGAGTTTCCCTCAAAAATTCCGAATTTAACCCCAAAATTCTCGAGTTTCCCTCAAAATCCACAAATTTCGCCCCAAAATCCTCAAATTTGACCCCAAAATCAACAAATTTCACCCGAAAATCCCCAAATTTTACCCCAAAATCCCCAAATTTTACCCCAAAATTCCCGAGTTTCCCTCAAAATCTCCAAATTTCGCCCCATAATCCCCAAATTTCTCCACAAAATCCCCAAATTTTTCCCCAAAATCCCCGAATTTCGCCCCAAAATTCCCCATTTTCTCCCCCTTTGAGCAGGGGGCGGGAAACCCGGCATAGGGGCGTTACCAACGCTCAGATCCGCGCTCTGATTGGCTCACTGCTTTGACAGACAGCTGCATTCATCTCGCACAGCCAATCAGCGCGCTGCGTGGTTTTGGGGGCGTTTGCGCCGCGCGGCTTGAAATTCTCGATCTTCGCCCCAAAATCTCCGCATTTCACACACAAATCCTCGGATTTCCTCCTAAAAGGGAGAATTTTATCCCTAAATCCCCGAATTTCATCCCAAAATCCCCAAATTTCCTCTCCACAGCGCCAGGGGAGAGAGGCGGGAAACCTGAGGGGGCGCGCGACCACATCTGATCCGCGCTCTGATTGGTTCTGCACTTTGATTGGCACTTCCTCTGGACCATCCTAGCCAATCGGCGCACAGCAGGCGGCTTCAGGGAAAAACCTCCGAATTTCCACCCGAAGCCCCCGAATTTTACCCCAAATCTCCGCATTTCGTTCACAAATCCGCCAATTTCACCCCCAAATCCCCTAATTTTTCACCAAAACTCCCATATTCCGCCCCAAAATCCCCGAAAATCTCCCCAAGACAGGGAGGCGGGAACCTGAGGCGAGTGGGGCGACCACCCCCGTGACGTGCTCTGATTGGCTGTGTCCTTTGATTGACATACCGTCGGGAGGGGTTTAGCCAATCAACAGGCGTCGTGGTTTTGAGGGACTTGGAGCCGCGCAGTTCAAAATTTCCGAATTTCACCCCAAAATCTCCGCATTTCACGCACAAATCCCCGGATTTCCTCCTAAAAAGGAGAATTCCACCCCTAAACCCCCGACGTTTTCACCAAAATACCCGATTTTTTCCCCAAAATCCCAAAAATCTCCCCCACACGGGGAGGTGGGAAACCTGAGGCGAGGGGAGCGACCACCCCTGAGCCGCGCTCTGATTGGCTCTGGATCTTGATTGGCACCCTCTCCGTACTACCCCAGCCAATCAGCGCACAGCATACGGCTTCGGAGCAAGACCCCCGACTTTCCACCCGAAATCCCCAGTTTTGCCCCCAAAAATCTCCTGAATTTCACCCCCAAAAAGCTCAAAAACCCCCGAGTTCTCTCCCAAATCTCTGAATTCCACCAAGAAACTCCCAAATTCCGCCCCAAAATCCCCAAAACCTCCCCCAGACGAGGAGGCGGGAATCCTGAGGCGAGGGGAGCGCCCACCCCTGACCCGCGCTCTGATTGGCTGTGCACTTTGATTGACACACCATCAGGACCGGTTTAGCCAATCAGCGCGCGGGCCTGGTTTTGAGGGCGTCGGAGCCGCGCGGCTCAAAAATCCCCAAATTTCCACCCGAAATCTCCGCAATTCGCGCACAAATCCCCGGGTTTCCCCCTGAACCAGAGAATTCCACCCCTAAATCCCCGAATTTTCCACCAAAATCCCCGAAGCCCACCGCAAAATCCCCCAATTTCCTCTCCACAGCGCCGGGCGAGAGAGGCGGGAAACCTGAGGCGGAGGGCGTTACCACCCATGGGCTGTGCTCTGATTGGCTGTGCTCTTTGATTGACACGCCTTCAGGACGGGTTTAGCCAATCAGCGCGCGGTTTTGTAGGTCTGGTGGCGCCGCCGCCACGCAGCTCCCGGCCGTCCCTGGTGGTCTAGTGGTTAGGATTCGGCGCTCTCACCGCCGCGGCCCGGGTTCGATTCCCGGTCAGGGAACACCGCCGCTTCTTTTTATATTTTATTTATTTCCAATTTTTTTCCCAACTTCTTCCCGCTGCCGCTCGCGGAATCTTCTTTTTCCTCCCCCCCACACCCTTTACTCAGCGTCTCGTCGAAAAATAATTTATTAAATTCGAAATGAAAAGGTGACCTGAGGTACAAAATGTCACCGGTGCTGTCGCGATTATATCGCGACAGAGCGGAGGCACCGCTGGGATTCGAACCCAGGATCTCCTGTTTACTAGACAGGCGCTTTAACCAACTAAGCCACGGCGCCGCGCGCTCCTTGTGCCGCCCTGAAAGCTAAAAACCCAAAAATCCCAAAATTCCCCTCTCCCTAAAGATCCCCAATTCCCCCATTCCCAAAAAACCCAAATTTTCCTTCCCCAAAAATCCCAAATTTCCCCTTCTCCAAAAAGGAGAAAACCCCAAAATCCCTAATTTCCCTCCCCAAAAATCCCAAATTTCTCCTCCCTAAAAAACGGAAAACCCCAAAAATCCCAAATTTCTCCTCCCCTAAGAAGGAAAAAATCCCCAAATCCCAAAGTTTCCCATCCCTAAAATTCCCAAATTCCCACCCCCAAAAATCCCAAATTTTCCCCCTCTAAAAAAGGGGAGACCCCAAACCCCCAAATTTCCCCTCCCCAAAAAAGGAAAAACCCCAAAAAATCCCAAATTCCTGTAACCCAAAATTCCCAAATTTCCCCTCCCCAAAATTCCCAATTTCCCATCCCTAAAAAAGGAAAAAACCCAAAAATCCCAAATTTCTCCTGTCCTAAGAAGGAAAGACGCAAAAAATCCGAAATTTTCCTTTCCTAAAAAGGGAAAAACCCCAAAATCTTAAATTTCCCCTCTCCAAAAATTCCAAATTTTTCTTCCCCAAAAAATCCCAAATTTTCCTGGGCGTAAAAAAGAAAAAAAAAAACCCCAAAAATCTCAATTTTCATCCCCTAAAAAATCCCAATTTCCTTCCCCAAAAAATCTCAAATTTTTCCTTCCCCAAGAAGGAAAAACCAAAAAAATTCCCAAAATTTCCCTCCCCAAAAAATCCAAATTTCTCCTCCCCAAAAACCCCAAATTTCTCCCACCCAAAAAAGCAAAAAAAAACCCAAAATCTCAAATTTCCTCCCCCAAAAAAGCCTAAATTCGCTCCCCAAAAAAGAGAAAAAAACCCCAAAAAATTCCCAAATTTCCCCATCCCTAAAAATCCCAAATTTACCTCCCGTAAAAAGGAAAAAAAACCCCAAAAATCCCAATTTTCCAGCCCTAAAAAATCCCAATTCCCCCCCAAAAAAGGGAAAATAACCAAAAAATCCCAAATTTTCCCTCCCCAAAAATGAAAAGACCCCAAAATCCTGAAATTTTCCCCCGAAATCTTCGATTTTTACCCCAAACTCCCCCAATTCCGGTCCAAAATCCTCAATTTTCACCCCAAAATCTCCGAATTTCCCTCCAAAATTTCACCCAAATTCCAAAATTTTGCCCTGAAATCCCCAAATCCGGAAATTTCCCCCCAAAATTTTTAATTTTCACCCCAAAATCTCTGATTTTCCCCCCAACCCCCCAAAGCCCATCCCAAAATCCCCAATTTTCACCCCAAATGTCTCAAATTTCATCCCAAAATCCCCGAATTTCGCCCCAAAATCCCAAAATTTCCCCCAAAATCCCCAAATTTTCCCCCAAACCCCCCCAAGTCTCCCATTTTTACCTCAAAATTCCCAAATTTGCCCCAAAATCCCGAAATTTCCCCAACAAATTCTCCAAAATTCCCTCAAAATTTCCAAAATTTCCCTCCAAATTCTCCATTTTTGCCCCAAATTTCCAATTTTCCCCACAAAATTTTCAAATTTTGCCCCAAAATCATCAAATTTCCCCCAAAATTTTCAATTTTCAGCCCAAAATCTCCCATTTTTTCCCTAAACCCCCCAGCATTCCATCCCAATATCCCCAACTTTTACCCCAAAATCCCCCAAAAATTAAGGGGAAAATGAAGGGAAAATGGGAAACTTGAGGGAAAACGGGAAAATTTGGGGAAAAATCGGAAAATTTTGGGAAAAGAGGGGGAAAAAAAAAGGATGTAGCAGAGGATGGTTTCGATCCATCGACCTCTGGGTTATGGGCCCAGCACGCTCCCGCTGCGCCACTCTGCTGCCGCCCGCCATTGGGTGATTCACAGCCAATGAACGGCGCTGCCGGTGATGTCATCGCTCCCGCTGCGCTGCTCTGCGGCTCGTGCTGATTGGCTGAGTGACGGCCAATGAGCGGCGCTGCCGGTGATGTCATCGATCCCCCTGTGCCGCCCTGCTGTTAGCGCTGATTGGGTGACGCACAGCCAATGAATGGCGCTGCCGGTGATGTCATTGATCCCGCTGCGCCGCCCTGCTGTTAGCGCTGATTGGCTGATTGACAGCCAATGAGCAGCGCTGCCGGTGATGTCATTGATCCCTCTTCACTGCTCTGCTGCTTGCGCTGATTGGGTGATCAACAGCCAATGAGCGGGGCTGCCGGTGATGTCATCGCTCCTGCTGATCCGCTCTACTGCCTGCACTGATTGGCTGATCGACAGCCAATGACTAGTGCTGATGGTGATGTCATTGATCCCACTTCACCGCTCTGCTGCCCGCGCTCATTGGCTGATGGACAGCCAATGAGCAGCGCTGCTGGTGATGTCATTGATCCCACAGCACCAACCTGCTGTTAGCGCTGATTGGGTCATCAACAGCCAATGAGCGGCGCTGCCGGTGACGTCATTGATCCCACTTCTCCGCTCTGCTGCCCGCGCTCATTGGCTGACTGACGGCCAATGAACGGCACTGCCGGTGATGTCATTGATCCCGATGCGCCGCCCTGCTGTTAGCGCTGATTGGCTGATTGACAGCCAATGAGCAGCGCTGCTGGTGATGTCATTGATCCCGATGCGCCGCCCTGCTGTTAGCGCTGATTGGCTGATCGACAGCCAATGAACGGCGCTGCCGGTGATGTCATTGATCCCACTTCTCCGCTCTGCTGCCCGCGCTCATTGGCTGATGGACAGCCAATGAGCAGCGCTGCTGGTGATGTCATTGATCCCGCTGCACCGCTCTGCTGCCTGCGCTCATTGGGTGATTTCTGGCCAATGAGCGGCGCTGCCGGTGATGTCATCGCTTCTGTTGCGCCGCTCTGCGGTTGGTGCTGATTGGCTGAGTGCCGGCCAATGAGCAGCGCTGCCGGTGATGTCATTGATCCCGCTCCACCGCCCCACTTGTTAGTGCTGATTGGCTGATCCACAGCCAATGAATGGCGCTGCTGGTGATGTCATCGCTCCTGCAGTGCCGC
>NW_024037447.1:631650-658667 GCF_015832195.1 Motacilla alba alba
ATCCTCGATTTTTGGGTGAAATTCTCAACTTTTTGGAGTAAAATCCCCAAATTTTGGGGTGAAATCCCCGACTTTTTGGGGTGACCCCAAATCCTGGAATCCCACCCTGATGGGAAAACGCGGTTTTGGGGGGAAATCCCCGAATTTCGGGGTGAAATCCCCGATTTTTAGGGGAAATCCCCCATTTTTGAGGGAAATTCACTCTTTTTGGGGTGAAATCCCCGAATTTTGGGGTTTGAAATCCCCGAATTTTGGGGTGAAATCCTGAATTTTTGTGGTTAAATCTCCAATTTTTGGGGTTAAATCCCGAATTTTGGGGTTAAACCCCACCTTTTCCAACCCCATCCGTGTCACGAGACGCTTTTTGGGGAGGAACGCCCCGGTTTTGGGATTCCTTTCTCCTGAAAATTCCCTTTTTTGGGGGGGTCCAAGTCGCGCAGCCCCACCCTGAGGGGAAAATGCGGCTTTGGGGTGAAATCCCCGGGTTTTGGGGTTCAATCCCCGATTTTTGGGGTGAAATCCCCAAATTTTGGGGTGAAATCTTCGATTTTTGGGGTGAAATCCTCGATTTTTGGGTGAAATTCTCAACTTTTTGGAGTAAAATCCCCAAATTTTGGGGTGAAATCCCCGACTTTTTGGGGTGACCCCAAATCCTGGAATCCCACCCTGATAGGAAAACGCGGTTTTGGGGGGAAATCCCTGCTTTTTGGGGTTTGAAATCCCCGAATTTTGGGGTGAACCCCCCGATTTTTTGGGTTAAATCCTCGATTTTTGGGTTGAAATCCCCAAATTTTGGGGTGAAATCCTCGATTTTTGGAGTTAAATCCTCGATTTTTTGGGGTTAAATCCTCGATTTTGGGGTTCAATCCCCAATTTTTGGGGTGAAATCCCCGGGTTTGGGGTTAAATCCCCGATTTTTGGGGTGAAATCCCCGGGTTTGGGGTTAAATCCCCGATTTTTGGGGTGACATTCCCGATTTTTGCGGTGAAATTGCCAATTTCTGGGGTTAATTCCCGAATTTTGGAGCTAAATCGCCGATTTTTGGGGTTCGATGCCCGATTTTTTGTGGGAAATTTTCAATTTTGGGGGTGGAAACCCCCGATTCTTGGGGTTAAATCCCCGATTTTTGGGTTAAATCCCCGATTTTTGGGTTAAATCCCCAATTCTGGCAGTTAAATCCCCGATTTTTGGGGGGAAATCCCCGAATTTTGGGGGAAATCCCCGAATTTTGGCAGGAAATCTCCAATTTTTGGGGTTAAATCCCCGATTTTTGGGTTAAATTCCCCAAATTGGGGGTTAAATCCTTGATATTTGGGTTAAATCCCGGAATTTTTCCTGGAAATTTCCAATTTTTGGTGGGAAATCCGCAATTTTTGGGGTTAAATCCCCGATTTTGGGGTTAAACCCCTGATTTTTGGGGTTAAATCCCCGATTTTGGGGTTAAATCCCCGATTTTTGGGTTAAACCCCCGATTTTGGGGTTAAACCCCCGATTTTTGGCTGGAAATCTCCAATTTTTGGTGGGAAACCCGCAATTTTTGGGGTTAAATCCCCGATTTTGGGTAAAACCCCGGATTTTTGGGGTTAAATCCCCGATTTTTGGGGTTAAATCCCCAAATTTTGGGGTTAAATCCCCGATTTTTTGGGGGTTAACCCCCCCGATTTTGGGGTTCAATCCCTGCTTTTTGGCGGGAAATCCCCGATTTTTGGTATAAATCCCCGATTTTCGGTTAAATCCCCACGTTTTGGGGTTCAGTCCCCGATTTTTGGGGTTAAACCCCCGATTTTTGGGGATAAATCCCCGGTTTTTGGGATCCCTCTCTCCTGAAAATTCCCCTTTCAGAGCCCCCCCAAATCCCTCCCAGTCCCTCCCAGTCCCTCCCAGTCCCTCCCAGTCCCTCCCAGTCCCTCCCAGTCCATCCCAGTCCCTCCCAGTCCATCCCAGTCCATCCCAGTCCCTCCCAGTCCATCCCAGTTCCCGCCCAGGCCCCGCCCATTCCGGGAGTGACGTCATCGCGCGCGAGCGCGGCCGGAAGTGGCTCCGGGGGCGGCGGCGGCGCCCGGTGAGAGACTGGGATCAAACTGGGATAAACTGGGATGGACTGGGATCAAACTGGGATAAACTGGGATGGACTGGGATGGACTGGGATGGACTGGGATGGACTGGGATCAAACTGGGATAAACTGGGATGGACTGGGATGGACTGGGATGGACTGGGAGGGACTGGGAGGGACTGGGATGGACTGGGACAAACTGGGATGGACTGGGATGGACTGGGATGGACTGGGAGGGACTGGGATGGACTGGGATAAACTGGGATAAACTGGGATGAACTGGGATGGTCTGGGATGGACTGGGAGGGACTGGGATGGACTGGGATAAACTGGGAGGGACTGGGAGGGACTGGGATGGACTGGGATAAACTGGGATGGACTGGGATAAACTGGGATGAACTGGGATTTCCTGGGGCCGTTCCTGGGGGTTCCCCAGTCCCAGCTCCGGCCGTTCCCAAGCCGATCCCGAATCCCGAATTTCGGGGGTCCCAAACCCATCCGGGGGATCCCTGAGGGGATCCCGAATCCCAAATCCAAATCCAGGGAATTCCCAAATCCCAGATTTCTCCCCAGAGGATCCCAAATCCCATCCTGGGGGATCCCAAATTCCCATCACAAGGAATTCCCAAATCCCAAATTCCCCCTCTGGGGGTCCCAAATCCCAAATCTCAACCCGGGAATTCCCAAATCCCATCCCAGGGGATCCCAAATCCCAAACCCAGCCCAGGGAATTCCCAAATCCCAATCCCAAAGATCCTGGGAGGATCCCAAATCCTCAAATCCCATCCAGGGAATTCCCAAATCCCAAATCCCTGCCCAGGGGAATTCCCAAACCCCCCAGTCTCAACCCAGGAATTCCCATATCCCAAATTCCCCTTCAGGGAATTCCCAAATCCCAAAGAACCCTGGGAGGATCCCAAATCCCCAAATCCCATCCAGGGAATTCCCGAATCCCAGATCCCAAAGATCCTTCAGAGGATTCCCAAAGCCTAAACCCGACCCCAAGGAATTCCCAAATCCCAAATTCCCCTTCAGGGAATTCCCAAATCCCAGAGATCCCTGAGAGGATCCCAAACCCATCCTGGGGGATCCCAAATCCCAAGCCAAGGAATTCTCAAATCCCAGATTTCTCCTCTGAGGATCCCAAATCCCAGAGATCCCTGAGAGGATCCCAAATCCCAATCCAGGGAATTCCCAAATCCCAAATCCATCCCGAGGGATCCCAAATCCCAAAATCCCAACCCAGGGGACCCCAAATCCCAATCCCAGAGATCCCTGGGAGGATCCCGAATCCCAAATCCCATCCCGAGGGATCCCAAATCCCATCCAGGGAATTCCCAAATTTCTCCTCAGGGGATCCCAAATCCCGGAGATCCTGGGAGGATCCCAAATCCTCAAATCCCATCCTGGGAATTCCCAAATCCCAGATCCCATGGGATCCCAAATTCCACCTCGGAGGATCCCAAATCCCAAAATCCCGACCCAGGGAATTCCCGAATCCCATCCTGGGGAGTCCCAAATCCCAAATTTCGGGGCCTCCTCGGTGGCGGCATCAAAACTCCCGGAATTCCAATCCCAGATTTTGGGGTTTTGGGATTTGGGGCCTCCTCGGTGGCACCGGAATTCCCAAAATTCCGATCCCGGATTTTGGGGTTTTGGGATTTTGGGGTTTGTGGATTTGGGGCCTCCTCGGAGCCATCGGAATTCCCAAAAATCTGATCCCAAATTTGGGGATTTTTGGGCTTCCATGGCGCCGGAATTCCCAAAATCCCAATCCTGGATTCTGGGGTTTTGGGGCCTCTTAGGTGGCGGCAGAATTCCTGGAATTTTGATCCCAAATTTGGGATTTGGGGATTTTGGGCCGCCTTGGTGACGTCAGAATTCATGGAGTTCCAATCCCGGATTTTGGGATCCGGGATTTGGGGATCTGGGACTTTGGGATCCGGGATTATTTTGGGATCCCGGATTTTGGGATCCGGGATTATTTTGGGATCCGGGATTATTTTGGGATCCGGGATTATTTTGGGGTTTCCGGAACCGCTCAAATTCTCTGGAATTCCCGAATTTTTTGCTCGTTCCTGGGATTGTTCGGATCCCCGAGCGCCGCCCGGGGTGGGGGTGGGGGGGGGTCTGTGGGGGGGATCCCCAAAATCCATCCCAGGGAATTCCCAAGGGAATTCCCAAATCCATGTGGGAGGATCCCCAAATTCAGCTCCAGGAGATTCCCGAGGGGATCCCCGAATTTATCCCAGGGAATTCCCAAAGGGATCCCCAAATTCAGCTCAAGGGATCCCCAAATCTGCGTGGGGGGATCCCCAAAATCCATCCCTGGGAATTCCCAAGTAGATCCCCAAATCCACTTCAGGGCATTCCCGGGATTCCCCAAATCCCGCTGAAGGAATTCCCGAGGGGATCCCCAAATTCAACTCAAGGGATCCCCAAGTCCATCCTGGGGAATTCCCAAAGGGGATCCCAAATCCCGCTCCGGGGAAATTCCCAATTTAGGAATTCCCAAATCCTCCTCATGCGATTCCCGAGGGGATCCCCGAATTTATCCCAGGGAATTCCCAAAGGGATCCCCAAATTCAGCACCAGGAGATTCCCAAGTGGATCCCCAAATCCATCCCGGGGAGGTCCCGAGGGGATCCCCAAATCCACCTTAGGGCATTCCCGGGATTCCCCAAATCCGGCTGAAGGTATTCCCAAAGGGATCCCCAAAATCAACTCAAGGGATCCTCAAAATCCATCCCTGGGAATTCCCAAAGGGGATCCCAAATCCGGGTCAGGGAATTCCCAAGTGGATTCCAAGTCCCGCTCACAGAATTCCCAAGGGGATCCCCAAATCCAGCTCCAGGAGATTCCCAAGAGGATCCCCAAAATCCATCCCTGGGAATTCTCAAAGGGATCCCCAAATTCAGCTCAAGGGATCCCCAAATCCATCCCTGGGGATTCCCAAGGGAATTCCCAGTTCCTTACCTGTCCCTCACCTGTCCCACCTGTCCCTCACCTGTCTCACCTGTCCCACCTGTCCCCCCCATCCCCGTTTCTCCAGGTGTGGCCATGGAGGGGCGTTCCCCCTTTGCCCAGGTGATCCCTCACCTGTCCGAGGAGGAGGAGGAGGAGCAGCCAGGTGAGGAGGAGGAGGAAGGACCAGGTGAGGAGGAGGAAGGACCAGGTGAGGAGGAGGAGGAAGGACCAGGTGAGGAGGAGGAGGAAGGACCAGGTGAGGAGGAGGAAGGACCAGGTGAGGAAGCCACAGGTGAAGATGCAGGTGAGGAAGAAGATCCAGGTGAGGAAGAAGATCCAGGTGAGGAAGGAGACCCAGGTGAGGAAGGAGACCCAGGTGAGGAAGATGCAGGTGAAGAGGATCCAGGTGATGATGATGAAGATCCAGGTGATGATGATGAAGATCCAGGTGATGATGATGAAGAGCCAGGTGATGATGACGATGAAGACCCAGGTGATGAAGATCCAGGTGCATCCCCCCAGGTGCGCCCCTCTCCAGGTGACCCCCGCACCTCCCGCCTCCGCCGGCCCCGCCTTTACCTGCGGCCACGCCCGGCCCCGCCCGAGCCCGGCCCCTCCCACCTGGCGCCGCCCTGGGCCCGCCCGGGCGCGCCGGGGCCGGCGGCCGCCTCACCTGAGCCAGGTGAGGCCACGCCCGGCTTCGTGCAGCTCATCGACGAGCGCGGCGTCTACTCCACCGCCAAGCTGGTGCTGGGCGGCCGCTCAGGTGCGCCGGGCGCGCCAGGTGAGGGCGGCGAGGCGGAGCGAGCCCCGCCAGGTGAGGAGGAGGACGAGGAGGATGAGGAGGAAGATCTCCCCGCTCACCTGGAGATCCGCCAGGTGATCGTGGCCGAGAAGCCCTTCCAGTGCCCCGTGTGCCACAAGGCCTTCAAGCGCACCTGGGAGCTGCTGAGCCACCAGGTGGTGCACACCGAGGCGCGGCCCTACACCTGCCACCTGTGCCGCGCCACCTTCAAGCGCCACTCGGACTTCAAGAGCCACGCCCTGGTGCACACCGAGGAGCGGCCGCACCGCTGCGACCTGTGCGGCAAGCGCTTCAAGCGCTCCTCCAACCTGCAGGAGCACCGCCGCATCCACAGCGCCCAGCGCCCCTTCACCTGCTCCAGGTGCGCCAAGGGCTTCAAGACGCCTTACGAGCGCCAGCGCCACGCCCTGACGCACCTGGCGGCCGACACGCCCTTCCGCTGCGGCGACTGCGGCAAGGACTTCGCGGCGGCCAACGCGCTGCTGCTGCACCGGCGGCACCGGTGCCAGGACAAGCCGCACGCCTGCGGCGTCTGCGGCAAGCGCTTCACCTACGGCCACTCGCTCAAGGTGCACGAGCGCGTGCACACGGGCGACCGGCCCTTCAGGTGCGCGCTCTGCGGCAAGGCCTTCAAGCAGAGCAACGCGCTGGCCTCGCACCGCCGCGTGCACACGGGCGAGCGCCCCTTCGCCTGCCGCACCTGCGGCAAGGCCTTCAAGCAGTCGTCCTACCTGGCCGTGCACCAGCGGGCGCACACGGGCGAGCGGCCCTACGGCTGCGAGGCGTGCGGCAAGGCCTTCGCCCGGCCCTCGCTGCTGCTGCAGCACCGGCGCGTGCACAGCCAGGCGAGGCCGCACCAGTGCAGCCACTGCCACAAGTTCTTCAAGGACCTGGCGTACCTGGCCGTGCACGAGAAGGTGCACACGGGCGAGACGCCCTACAAGTGCGGGGTGTGCGCCAAGGGATTCGCGCACCCCTCCAACCTGCTGCAGCACCAGCGCGTGCACCGCGACACCTGAGAGGGGCCCCGGCAGGTGAGCGCCCCGAAAAGGTGCGGCGGTGTCACCTGAGCCCCGTGGATGAAGCCCCAGGTGAAAGGACTCGGTAGCTGTGAGCCTGGACAGGTGTGAACCCCAAAAATGTGGTTCGGACCCCAAAAAGGTGCAGCAGCAACACCTGGACTGCGACACCTGAGCCCCAGGTGAGAAGACTCCAGATCTGTGAGCCAGGACAGGTGTGGACCCCAAAAATCTCCTGTGGAACCCAAAAAGCTTCACCTGCAACACCTGGACAGTGACACCTGAGCCCCAGGTGTGGGAAGCCCAGAACTGTGACCCCGGACAGGTGTGGACCCAAAAAAAAGGGTTTTGGACCCCAAAAAGGTGCAGCAGGAACACCTGGACAGTGACACCTGAGCCCCAGGTGTGGGAACCCTGAACCTGCACACCTGGACAGGTGTGGACCCCAAAAACGTGGTTTGGACCCCAAAAAGGTGCAGCAGGAACAACTGGACAGTGATACCTTGGCCACAGGTGTGGGAACCCTGCAACTGCACTCCTGGACAGGTGTGGACCCCAAAACTGCAGCAGCAACACCTGGACAGCGACACCTGAGCCCCAGGAACGAGCCCCAGGTGTGGAACCCTGGACCTGCACACCTGGCCAGGTGAGCCCCAGCACCCGCAGCCCGGCCAGGTGAGGCCGCACCAGTGCAGCCGCTGCCACAAGTTCTTCAAGGACCTGGCGTACCTGGCCGTGCACGAGAAGGTGCACACGGGCGAGACGCCCGACAGGTGCGGGGTGTGCGCCAAGGGCTTCGCGCACCCCTCCAACCTGCTGCAGCACCAGCGCGTGCACCGCGACACCTGAGAGGGGCCCCGGCAGGTGAGCGCCCCAAAAAGGTGTGGCGGTGTCACCTGAGCCCCGTGGATGAAGCCCCAGGTGAAAGGACTCGGTAGCTGTGAGCCAGGACAGGTGTGCACCCAAAAAAAGGGTTTTGGACCCCAAAAAGGTGCAGCAGCAACACCTGGACTGCGTCACCTGAGCCCCCGGTGTGGGAACCCCAGATGTGTGACCCTGGACAGGTGTGGACCCCAAAAATGTGGTTCGGACCCCAAAAAGGTGCAGCAGTAACACCTGGACTGCGACACCTGAGCCTCAGGTGTGGGAACCCTGCAACTGCACACCTGGACAGGTGTGGACCCCAAAACTGCAGCACCTGAGCCACAGGTGAGGGACCCCTGGACAGGTGTGGACCCTGAAATCTGCAGCACCTGGACAGCGACACCTGAGCCGCAGGTGAGGGCACCTCAGCCAGGTGTGGACCCCAAACTGCAGCACCTGGAGAGGAACACCTGAGTGACACCTGAGCTGCAGGTGAGGAGATCCTGGCCAGGTGTGGACCCCAAACTCTGCAGCACCTGAGCCTCAGGTGAGGGACCCCTGGACAGGTGTGGACCCCAAACTCTGCAGCACCTGGAGAGGAACACCTGAGGCCCAGGTGAGGAGATCCCGGCCAGGTGTGGACCTCAAACTCTGCAGCACCTGAGCCCCAGGTGAGGGACCCCTGGACAGGTGTAGACCCCAAACTGCAGCACCTGAGCCGCAGGTGAGGGGCCCCAGCACGGCCACACCTGAGCTGTGACGTCGCCGACCGCGGAGGAGGAACTGAGGGAGCCCCAGGGTTCACCTGCAGCCAGGTGTGACCCCGGCACGGCGAGGGCTCACCTGGGCACTCACCTGGGCACTCACCTGAGCCCAGGATGGGCTGATGAGGGTTCTGGGGAGCTCCAGGTGCACACCTGGGTGGGGCTGGGCACACCTGGATGGGATAGGGGCACACCTGGGTGGGATAGGGGCACACCTGGATGGGATAGGGGCACACCTGGATGGGATAGGGGCACACCTGGGTGGGGCAGTGCACACCTGGATGGGATAGGGGCACACCTGAGCACACCTGAACATACCTGAGCTCCTCTGAACACACCTGAGCTCACCTGGGGCACACCTGAACACACCTGAGCACACCTGGGCACACCTGAACACACCTGAGCACCTGTGAATACACCTGAGCTCACCTTCGGCTCAGCTGAGCTCACCTGTTCACACCTGAGCTCTCCTGAGCTCACCTGGGGCACACCTGAGCTCATGTGCGCACACCTGAGCTCATCTGGGTACACCTGAACACACCTGAGCTCACCTGGGTACATCTGAACACACCTGAGGAACACCTGAGATCACCTGGGGCACACCTGAGCTCATCTGGGCACACCTGGGGCGCACCTGAACACACCTGAGCTCACCTGGGACACATCTGAACACACCTGGGGCACACCTGGACACACCTGAGCTCACCTGGGACACATCTGAACACACCTGGGCCACACCTGGGCCACACCTGAGCACACCTGAGCTCACCTGGGGCGCACCTGAACACACCTGGGCACACCTGGGGCGCACCTGAACACACCTGAGCTGACCTGGGACACATCTGAACACACCTGGGGCACACCTGGACACACCTGAGCTCACCTGGGACACATCTGAACACACCTGGGGCACACCTGGGTACACCTGGGGCACACCTGGACACACCTGAGCTCACCTGGGACACATCTGAACACACCTGAGCCCACCTGGGCACACCTTAGCTCACCTGAGGCACACCTGAGCTCACCTGAGCACACCTGAGCTCACCTGAGCACACCTGTCCCCCCTTCCCGGGCGGCACCTGCAGCGCTGGGGGCGGGGCGCGCCCGGATCGCTCATTAAAGGATCATTAATTAAAGCATCGTTAACCGATGACGTCATCGCCGGTCTCACCTGAGTCTTACCTGGGGCTTCAGGGGCGGAGCCAGCAGACAGGTGGGGGGGGGAAGGGGACCCCAAACCGCACACCTGGGGGAATTGGGGACCCCAGAATTCACACCTGGGGGGTGGGGACCCCCAAAATTCACACCTGGAGGGATTGGGGACCCCCATAATTCACACCTGGGGGGTGGGGACACCTGAGAGTCACACCTGGGGGGTGGGGACCTCCCAAAATTCACACCTGGGCGGTTGGGACACCTGAGATTCACACCTGGGAGGGCTTTGAGGACACCTGAGATTCACACCTGCCACACCTGGGGGGGCGGGGACACCTGAGAGTCACACCTGAGGGGGTGGGGCCCTCCCAAAATTCACACCTGTCACATGTGGGGGGGGTTTGGAACCCCCAGAATTCACACCTGAGGGGGTGGGGACACCTGAGGGTCACACCTGGGGGGTTGGGACCTCCCAGAATTCACACCTGGGGGGTGGGGACACCTGAGATTCACACCTGGGGGGGTTGGGGACCCCAAAATTCACACCTGGAGGGATTGGGGACCCCCATAATTCACACCTGGGGGGTGGGGACACCTGAGATTCACACCTGGGGGGGTGGGGACCTCCCAAAATTCACACCTGGGGGGTGGGGACACCTGAGAGTCACACCTGGGAGGGTTGGGATTCCCAAAATTCACACCTGGAGGGATTGGGGACCCCCATAATTCACACCTGGGGGATGGGACACCTGAGAGTCACACCTGGGGGGTGGGGACCTCCCAAAATTCACACCTGGGCGGTTGGGACACCTGAGAGTCACACCTGGGAGGGGTTTGAGGACACCTGAGGTTCACACCTGCCACACCTGGGGGGGCGGGGACACCTGAGAGTCACACCTGAGGGGGTGGGGACCCCAAAATTCACACCTGGGGAGGTGGGGACACCTGAGAGTCACACCTGGGGGGGTGGGGACCCCAAAATTCACACCTGGGGAGGTGGGGACACCTGAGATTCACACCTGGGAGGGTCGGGATTCCCAAAATTCACACCTGGAGGGTTTGGGGACCCCCAAAATTCATACCTGGGGGGTGGGGACACCTGAGGGTCACACCTGAGGGGTTGGGACCTCCCAGAATTCACACCTGGAGGGTTTGGGGACACCTGAGAGTCACACCTGGGAGGGTTGGGATTCCCATAATTCACACCTGGGGGGGTTGGGGACCCCAAAATTCACACCTGGAGAGTTTGGGGACACCTGAGAGTCACACCTGTCACACCTGGGGCGGGAACACCTGAGAGTCACACCTGGGGGGTTGGGATTCCCAAAATTCACACCTGGAGGGATTGGGGACCCCCATAATTCACACCTGGGGGGTGGGGACCTCCCAAAATTCACACCTGGGCGGTTGGGACACCTGAGATTCACACCTGGGAGGGCTTTGAGGACACCTGAGGTTCACACCTGCCACACCTGGGGGGGCGGGGACACCTGAGAGTCACACCTGAGGGGGTGGGGCCCTCCCAAAATTCACACCTGTCACATGTGGGGGGGGTTGGGACACCCAGAATTCACACCTGGGGGGGTGGGGACACCTGAAATTCACACCTGGAGGGGGTTTAGGACACCTGAGAGTCACACCTGGAGGAGTTGGGGACACCCACAATTCTCACCTGGAGAGCTTGGGACACCTGAGATTCACACCTGGAGGGTTGAGACCTCCCAAAATTCACACCTGGAGGGTTTGGGGACACCTGAGAGTCACACCTGAGGGGGTTGGGATTCCCAAAATTCACACCTGGGGGGTGGGGACACCTGAGAGTCACACCTGAGGGGTTGGGACACCCAAAATTCACACCTGGAGGGTTTGGGGACACCTGAGAGTCACACCTGGGAGGGTTGGGATTCCCAAAATTCACACCTGGAGGGATTGGGGACCCCCATAATTCACACCTGGGGGATGGGACACCTGAGAGTCACACCTGGGGGGTGGGGACCTCCCAAAATTCACACCTGGGCGGTTGGGACACCTGAGATTCACACCTGGGAGGGGTTTGAGGACACCTGAGGTTCACACCTGCCACACCTGGGGGGGGCGGGGACACCTGAGAGTCACACCTGAGGGGGTGGGGCCCTCCCAAAATTCACACCTGTCACATGTGGGGGGGGTTTGGAACCCCCAGAATTCACACCTGAGGGGGTGGGGACACCTGAGGGTCACACCTGGGGGGTGGGGACACCTGAGAGTCACACCTGGGGGGTTGGGATTCCCAAAATTCACACCTGGGGCATTTGGGGACCCCGAAATTCACACCTGGGGGGGTGGGGACACCTGAGGGTCACACCTGCCACACCTGGAGGGTTTGAGACCTCTCAAAATTCACACCTGTCACACCTGGAGGGCTGAGAACCCCCTGAAATTCACACCTGGGGGGGTGGGGACACCTGAGAGTCACACCTGGGGGGGTGGGGACCTCCCAAAATTCACACCTGGGGGGGTGGGGACACCGAGGTTCACACCTGGAGGGGGTGGGGACACCTGAGAGTCACACCTGGGAGGGTCGGGATTCCCAAAATTCACACCTGGAGGGTTTGGGGACCCCCATAATTCACACCTGGGGGGTGGGGACCTCCCAAAATTCACACCTGGGCGGTTGGGACACCTGAGATTCACACCTGGGAGGGCTTTGAGGACACATGAGGTTCACACCTGCCACACCTGGGGGGGCGGGGACACCTGAGGGTCACACCTGAGGGGTTGGGACCTCCCAGAATTCACACCTGGAGGGTTTGGGGACACCTGAGATTCACACCTGTCTCACCTGGGGGGTGGGGACACCTGAGAGTCACACCTGGGAGGGTTGGGATTCCCAAAATTCACACCTGGGGCATTTGGGGACCCCCATAATTCACACCTGGGGGGGGTGGGGACACCTGAGAGTCACACCTGGGGGGTGGGACACCCAAAATTCACACCTGGAGAGTTTGGGGACACCTGAGATTCACACCTGGGAGGGTTGGGATTCCCAAAATTCACACCTGGAGGGATTGGGGACCCCCATAATTCACACCTGGGGGGTGGGGACACCTGAGAGTCACACCTGGGGGGTGGGGACCTCCCAAAATTCACACCTGGAGGGATTGGGGACCCCCATAATTCACACCTGGGGGGTGGGTACCTCCCAAAATTCACACCTGGGCGGTTGGGACACCTGAGATTCACACCTGGGAGGGCTTTGAGGACACCTGAGATTCACACCTGCCACACCTGGGGGGGGAACACCTGAGAGTCACACCTGGGGGGTTGGGATTCCCAAAATTCACACCTGGGGCATTTGGGGACCCCAAAATTCACACCTGGGGGGTGGGGACACCTGAGGGTCACACCTGGGGGGTGGGGACCTCCCAGAATTCACACCTGGGGGGGTGGGGACACCTGAGATTCACACCTGGAGGGTTTGGGGACACCTGAGAGTCACACCTGGAGGGGTTTGGGACCTCCCAAAATTCACACCTGTCACACCTGGGGGGTGGGGACACCTGAGAGTCACACCTGGAGGGGTTGGGGTTCCCAAAATTCACACCTGGAGGCTCCAGACGCCATCTTTGATTTATTCACCTGCCCAGGTGTGCGGGGACACCTGAGCTGCCAAAGAGGGGGAGGGGCCAGGTGAGAGATTCCAGGTGAGAGCAGCCAGGTGAGAGCAGCCAGGTGAGAGCGGCCAGGTGAGAGCAGCCAGGTGAGAGCGGCCAGGTGAGAGCGGCCAGGTGAGAGGGGCCAGGTGAGAGATTCCAGGTGAGAGCGGCCAGGTGAGGTTCAGGTGAGGATTCCAGGTGACGGGGCCAGGTGAGAGCAGCCAGGTGAGGTTCAGGTGAGAGAGGCCAGGTGAGAGCAGCCAGGTGAGAGGGGCCAGGTGAGTGGGGCCAGGTGAGGTTCAGGTGAGAGCAGCCAGGTGAGAGATTCCAGGTGAGGTTCAGGTGAGAGTGGCCAGGTGAGTGGGGCCAGGTGAGGTTCAGGTGAAGGTTTGCAGGTAAGAGATTCCAGGTGAGAGCGGCCAGGTGAGGTTCAGGTGAGAAGTTCCAGGCCCCAGGTGAGTTCCAGGTGAGGGATTCCAGGTGAGTGGAGCCAGGTGAGAGCAGCCAGGTGAGGTTCAGGTGAGGATTCCAGGTGAGAGGAGCCAGGTGAGGTTGAGGTGAGGGCGGCCAGGTGAGGTTCAGGTGAGTTCCAGGTGAGGGATTCCAGGTGAGGCTCGGGTGAGAGGTTCAGGTGAGGATTCCAGGTGAGTGGAGCCAGGTGAGAGCAGCCAGGTGAGGTTCAGGTGAGGATTCCCAGTGAGGATTCCAGGTGAGAGCAGCCAGGTGAGGTTCAGGTGAGAAGTTCCAGGCCCCAGGTGAGGGATTCCAGGTGAGTGGAGCCAGGTGAGAGCAGCCAGGTGAGGTTCAGGTGAGTTTCAGGTGAGAGGTTCCAGGTGAGGGATTCCCGGTGAGGGTGGCCAGGTGAGGCTCGGGTGAATTCCAGGTGAGGGATTCCAGGTGAGGCTCGGGTGAGAGGTTCAGGTGAGGATTCCAGGTGAGTGGAGCCAGGTGAGAGCAGCCAGGTGAGGTTCAGGTGAGGATTCCCAGTGAGGATTCCAGGTGAGAGCAGCCAGGTGCGGTTCAGGTGAGAAGTTCCAGGCCCCAGGTGAGTTCCAGGTGAGAGATTCCAGGTGGGTTCCAGGTGAGAGGTTCCAGGTCCCAGGTGAGCCCCCCCAGGTGAGTTCCAGGTGAGTTCCAGGCCCCAGGTGAGTTCCAGGTGAGGGATTCCAGGTGAGTTCCAGGTGAGAGGTTCCAGGTCCCAGGTGAGCCCCCCCAGGTGAGCTCCAGGTGAGTTCCAGGTGAGCTCCAGGCCCCAGGTGAGCTCCAGGTGAGCTCAGGGGGCGTCGTCCATCAGCTGCAGCGCCTCGCCCTCGCCAGGTGAGGCCCTCCTGGGCAGGTAGATGGCGCCGGGGGCCCTCGGGGCGTCCAGGTGAGCTGGGGACACACCTGGGGTCACCCGGGGTCACCTGGGGTCACCTGGGAGGGGGCGGGGCAGGGGCGGGGCTCACCTGGGACACACCTGGCCCGCAAGGTGAGCCAGAGCAGGGCCCCGCCCAGCGCCGTCAGCAGCACCAGCAGCGCCACCAGGTACGCGCAGCTGGGGGCCGCACCTGGGGACAGGTGAGGGGTCGGGGGAGCTGCCACACCTGGCCATACCTGGCCTTACCTGGAGCCACTCTCCACAAACTTTGGCCCCTCCCCTACACCTGTCTCTCTCCTGGAGCCCCACCCCCACACCTGAGGCTCACCTGAAGCCCCTCCCCCACACCTGAGGCTCAGATTTGGCCCCTCCCCCACACCTGGAGCCCCACCCCCACACCTGTCCTTCACCTGGAGCCCCACCACCACGCCTTTGGCTCCTCCCCCACACCTGGAATAATCCCTTGGCCCCTCCCCCACGCCTGGGGCTCACCTTTGGCCCCTCCCCCACCGCTGGAGCCCCTCCCCCACACCTGTCCCGTACCTTTGGCCCCTCCCCCCACACCCAGGGCTCACCTGTAGCCCCTCCCCCGCTTAACCCCTCCCCCAACCTGCAGCCCCCCAACACCTTTAGCCCCTCCCCCACACCCGGGGCTCACCCTTAGCCCCTCCCCCCACCTTTAGCCCCTGCCCCCACCTTTGGCTCCTCCCCCACACCTGGGGCACACATTTAGCCCCTCCCCCACCTTCAGCCCCTCCCCCACCTTTGGCCCCTCCCCCACACCTGGAATAATTCCTGGGCCCCTCCCACCACACCTGGGGCTCACCTTTAGCCCCTCCCACCACCTGTAGCCCCTCCCCACCTTTAGCCCCTCCCCCACACCTGGGGCACACCTTTAGCCCCTCCCCCCACCTTTAGCCCCTCCCTCAACCGTGGCTCCTCCCCCACACCTGTCCCATACCTTTGGCCCCTCCCCCACACCTGGGGCCCACCTTTAGCCCCTCCCCCCACCTTTAGCCCCTCCACCCACCCGTGGCCCCTCCCCCACACCTGGAGCCCCTCCCCCAAACCTGTCTCACACCTTTGGCCCCTCCCCCACACGAGGGGCACACCTTTAGCCCCTCCCCCCACCATTGGTCCCTCCCCCACCTTAGGCTCCTCCCCAAAACCTTTGGCCCCTCCCCCACCTTTAGCCCCTCCCCCACCTTTGGCCCCTCCCCCACCTTTGGCCCCTCCCCCACCTGTGGCCCCTCCCCCCCGCGTCCCCTCCCCCGCGCTCACCTGTGGGCGTGGCGCAGCGCACCTGGGCGGCCCCGCCCTCGCAGGGCCGTGGCCCCGCCCCCGGCTGCAGGCACTCGAGCAGCAGCGCCTCGGAGCCGCGGCAGGTGAGCCCCGCCAGGTGAGGCCCCGCCCCCGCCAGGTGCGGCCCCGCAGGTGCGCCGAGGGCGGGGCCGCAGCCCAGCTGCCGGCACAGCACCTGCGCCTCGCGCGGCCCCCAGGTGAGGCCGCACACCTGCAGCCAGGTGCGGTTCAGCAGCACCTGCACCTGCCCCGCGCACGGCCCCGCCCCGCCCCGCAGCCGCACCTGGGGGGGATCCGCACCTGCGGGGGAGGGGCCAAGGTGAGGCACAGCTGGGGAGCCTGAGAGCACCTGAGCTCACCTGAGCACACCTGAGAGCACCTGAGCACACCTGAGCACACCTGAGCTCACCTGAGCACACCTGAGAGCACCTGAGAGCACCTGAGCACACCTGAGCTCACCTGAGCACACCTGAGAGCACCTGAGAGCACCTGAGCACACCTGAGAGCCCCACGCTCACCTGAGCACACCTGAGCTCACCTGAGAGCACCTGAGAGCACCTGAGAGCACCTGAGCACTCCTGAGCTCACCTGAGGACACCTGAACACACCTGAGTGCACCTGAACACACCTGAGCACACCTGAGCTCACCTGAACACACCTGAGAGCACCTGAGCACACCTGAGCACACCTGAGAGCACCTGAGAGCACCTGAGCACACCTGAGCACACCTGAGAGCACCTGAGAGCACCTGAGCACACCTGAGAACACCTGAGACCACCTGAGAGCACCTGAGCACACCTGAGAGCACCTGAGCACACCTGAGAACACCTGAGAGCACCTGAGCACACCTGAGCACACCTGAGAGCACCTGAGAGCACCTGAGCACACCTGAGCTCACCTGAGCTCACCTGAACACACCTGAGAGCACCTGAGCACACCTGAGCTCACCTGAACACACCTGAGAGCACCTGAGCACACCTGAGCTCACCTGAGCTCACCTGAGCACACCTGAGAACACCTGAGCACACCTGAGAGCACCTGAGAGCACCTGAGCACACCTGAGCTCACCTGAGCTCACCTGAACACACCTGAGAGCACCTGAGCACACCTGAGCTCCCCAGTGCGCACCTGAGCTCACCTGTGCACACCACCCCTCACCTGTCCCCTCCCCTGTCCCTTTATCTGTCCCGGTGCTCACCTGTGCACACCACCCCTCACCTGTGCCAGGTGCTCAACTGTCCCCTCGCCTGTCCTGGTGCTCACCTGTCCCATCCCCTCACCTGTCCAGGTTCTCACCTGCGCACAACACCCCTCCCCTGTCCCCTCACCTGTCCCCCCAGGTGCTCACCTGTCCGGGTGCTCACCTGTGCACACCGCCCCTCACCTGTCCCCTCACCTGTCCGGGTGCTCACCTGCGCACACCACCCCTCACCTGTCCCCTCCCCTGTCCCCTCACCTGTCCCCTCACCTGTCCAGGTGCTCACCTGCGCACACCACCCCTCACCTGTCCCCTCCCCTGTCCCCTCACCTGTCTCAGGTGCTCACCTGCGCACACCGCCCCTCCCCTGTCCCCTCCCCTGTCCCCTCACCTGTCTCAGGTGCTCACCTGCGCACACCGCCCCTCACCTGTCCCCTCACCTGTCCCCTCTCCTGTCCCCTCACCTGTCCCCTCACCTGTCCCCCCAGGTGCTCACCTGTCTGGGTGCTCACCTGCGCACACCGCCCCTCACCTGTCCCCTCACCTGTCCCCTCACCTGTCCCCTCACCTGTCCAGGTGCTCACCTGCGCACACGGCCGCCGCGTCCTCGTCGTGCCCGCAGTTGTGCTCCCCCCAGGGCTGCCGCTCGCACCTGTCCAAGGTGAGCTCCTCCCCCGAGCAGCGCACCTGGTCCAGCCAGATGGGCCCCGCCCCCTCCCCGAAGTGCGCGCGCCCAGGTGCGCTCAGGGCGGGGCCGCAGCGCACCTGGCGGCAGGTGACCCGCCGCGCGGCCCCCAGGTCCCAGGCGTCGTCGCACACCGTGCCCCACCTGCCCGCGTGGAAACACCTCGACGCGCCCCCGCGCACCTGTGCGGGCCCCCGGCCAGGCGCACCTGCAGCGGCCCCGCTGCGGCCCCCGGGACAGGTGAGGGCGAGGGGGGCGGGGCTGCGGGGAAACGGGACAGGTGAGACAGGTGAGGGACAGGTGAGACAGGTGGGACAGGTGAGACAGGTGAGACAGGTGAGGGACAGGTGAGGGACAGGTGAGACAGGTGAGGGACAGGTGAGGACAGGTGAGGGGACAGGTGAGGGACAGGTGAGACAGGTGGGACAGGTGAGACAGGTGAGACAGGTGAGGGACAGGTGAGGGACAGGTGAGACAGGTGAGACAGGTGAGGGACAGGTGAGGGACAGGTGAGGGACAGGTGAGACAGGTGAGGCAGGTGAGACAGGTGAGGGACAGGTGAGACAGGTGAGGGACAGGTGAGGACAGGTGAGACAGGTGAGACAGTGGATGGACAGGTGAGACAGGTGAGGGACAGGTGAGACAGGTGAAGGGACAGGTGAGGACAGGTGAGACAGGTGAGGGACAGGTGAGGGACAGGTGAGACAGGTGAGGTATAGGTGGGGACAGGTGAAGGGACAGGTGAGGACAGGTGAAGGGACAGGTGAGGACAGGTGAGGCAGGTGAGGACAGGTGAGACAGGTGCGACAGGTGAGACAGGTGAGGACAGGTGAGACAGGTGAGGGACGGGTGAGACAGGTGGGACAGGTGAGACAGGTGAGGGACAGGTGAGACAGGTGAGGAAGGGTGAGACAGGTGAGAGACAGGTGAGACAGGTGAGGTATAGGTGGGGACAGGTGAAGGGACAGGTGAGGGACAGGTGAGGACAGGTGAGGGACAGGTGAGGACAGGTGTACCTGCCTGTGCTCACCTGCCGATGCCTGCACACACCTGTCCCTGCTCACCTGTCTGTACCTGTCTGTGCTCACCTGCCCATGCTCACCTGTTCCCACCTGTCCATGCATCTCCACGCTCACCTGTCCGTACCTGTCTCACCTGTCTGTTCCTGTCTCACCTGTCTGTACCTGCTCCCACCTGTCTGTACCTGTCTCACCTGTCTGTACCTGTCTCACCTGTCTGTGCTCACCTGCCCATACCTGTCTCAGCTGTCCATACCTGTGCTCACCTGTCTGTACCTGTTCCCACCTTTCCATGCTCACCTGTCCATACCTGTCTCACTTGTCCGTGCCTGTCTCACCTGTCTGTACCTGTCTCACCTGTCCGTACCTGTCTCACCTGTCTGTTCTCACCTGTCCATGCCTGTCTCACCTGTCTGTACCTGCCTCACCTGTCTGTTCTCACCTGTCCATGCCTGTCTCACCTGTCCGTACCTGCCTCACCTGTCCGTGCCTGTCTCACCTGTCCTTTCTTACCTGTCTGTACCTGCCTCACCTGTCCGTACCTGTCCCTTCTCACCGGTTCGTACCTGCCTCACCTGTCTGTGCCTGTCCCACCTGTCCATACCTGTCTCACCTGTCCATACCTGCCTCACCTGTCTCACCTGTCTGTCCTCACCTGTCCTGCCCGCCTGCCCTGCCGGCGCTCACCTGCGCACTCCACTGCGGCGTCCTGGCCGTGCCCGCAGGTGTTGCTGCCCCAGGGGGGGCCGGGGCAGTGCCCCAGGTGCCGCTCGCTGCCCGCGCAGGTGAGCTCGCTCAGCCACACCTGCCCCGAGCCCCGCCCGAAGCGCGCCCCGCCCGGCGCCGCCAGCGCCGGCCCGCAGCCCACCTGGCGGCACACCACCTGCGGACAGGTAAGCACACCTGAGACACACACCTGGGCAGGTAAGCACACCTGACACACACCTGGGCAGGTAAGCACACCTGAGACACACACCTGGGACAGGTAAGCACACCTGAGACACACACACACACCTGGGGACAGGTAAACACACCTGAGACACACCTGGGCAGGTAAGCACACCTGAGACACACCTGGGGACAGGTAAGCACACCTGAGACACGCACCTGGGCAGGTAAACACACCTGACACACACCTGGGCAGGTAAACACACCTGAGACACACCTGGTCAGGTAAGCACACCTGAGACACACACCCGGGCAGGTAAACACACCTGACACACACCTGGGACAGGTAAACACACCTGAGACACACCTGGGCAGGTAAGCACACCTGAGACACACACCTGGGCAGGTAAACACACCTGAGACATACACCTGGGGCAGGTAAACACACCTGGGTGACACACACACACCTTGGGACAGGTAAACACACCTGACACACACCTGGGGACAGGTAAGCACACCTGAGACACACACCTGGGGACAGGTAAGCACACCTGGGTGAGAGATGGACACACCTGGGCAGGTAAACACACCTGAGACACACACCTGGGCAGGTAAACACACCTGAGACACACCTGGGCAGGTAAGCACACCTGAGACACACCTGGGCAGGTAAACACACCTGAGACACACCCGGGCAGGTAAGCACACCTGAGACACACACATGGGCAGGTAAACACACCTGAGACACACACACACACACCTGGGGACAGGTAAGCACACCTGGGTGAGATATGAACACACCTGGGCAGGTAAGAACACCTGAGACACACACACACACCTGGGGACAGGTAAACACACCTGAGACACACACACACACCTGGGGACAGGTAAACACACCTGAGACACACACACACACCCCCCTGAGCTCACCTGGGCACCCCCAGGAGTCACCTGTGCCCCCCCAGCCTCACCTGGCCACACCTGTGCTCACCTGTGCAGCCCCTCAGGTCCCACCTGGGCACCCCCAGCCTCACCTGGCCACACCTGTGCTCACCTGTGCAGCCCCCCAGGCCCCACCTGTGCCCACCCAGGTCCCACCTGTCCCCCCCAACCCCTCACCTGGCCCCACCTGTGCTCACCTGGGCGTCGCTCAGGACCCACCTGCACACCCCCACCCTCACCTGTCCCCCCCAGCCCTCACCTGGCCACACCTGTGCTCACCTGGCCACACCTGTGCTCACCTGGCCACACCTGTGCTCACCTGTGCAGCCCCTCAGGTCCCACCTGTCCCTCCCCCACCCTCACCTGGCCCCACCTGTGCTCACCTGGGCGTCGCTCAGGTCCCAGCCGCGGTCGCAGACGGTGCCCCAGCGCCCCTCGTGCAGCACCTCCACCCGACCTGCGCACAGGTGCGGCCCGGCCGCCAGCCGCACCTCACCTGAGCTCGAGTTACCTGCGGGGACACGCACAGGTGAGACCCGGCGCCAGGTGAGGCTCACCTGAGCTTGAGTTACCTGCGGGGGACGCGCGCAGGTGAGATCTGTCCCACCTGTCCATGTTTCACCTGTCCCACTTGTCCCTGTCCCACCTGTCCGTGTCTCACCTGTCCCACCTGTCCATGTCTCACCTGTCCATGTCTCACCTGTGCACACCTGTCCATGTCTCACCTGTCCCACCTGTCCCTGTCCCACCTGTCCATGTCTCACCTGTGCACACCTGTCCATATCACACCTGTCCATGTGTCACCTGTCCATATCACACCTGTCCCACCTGTCCATGTCTCACCTGTGCATATCACACCTGTCCCACCTGTCCATGTCTCACCTGTGCATATCATACCTATCCCACCTGTCTGTATCACACCTGTCCATGTCACACCTGTCCCACCCATCCATGTCTCACCTGTCCCCCGGTCCATGTCTCACCTGTCCATGTCCCACCTGTCCCCCGTCCGTGTCTTACCTGTCCCTGTCTCACCTGTCTGTCTCACCTGTGCACACCTGTCCATGTCTCACCTGTCCCACCTGTCCATATCACACCTGTCCATATCACACCTGTCCATATCACACCTGTCCATATCACACCTGTCCCCCGGTCCATGTCTCACCTGTGCACACCTGTCCATATCACACCTGTCCACATCACACCTGTCCATATCACACCTGTCTATATCACACCTGTCCCACCTGTCCATGTCTCACCTGCATACACTTGTCTGTATCACACCTGTCCATATCACACCTGTCCCCCGTCTGTCTCACCTGTCTCACCTGTCCATGTCACACCTGTCCCCTGTCCATGTCTCACCTGTCTGTATCACACCTGCCTCACCTGTCCATGTCTCACCTGTCCCCCCTGTCTCACCTCTCCATGTCTCACCTGTCCATATCACACCTGTGCACACCTGTCCATATCACACCTGTCCATGTCTCACCTGTCCCTCCATCTCACCTGTCTCACCTGTCCGTGTCCCACCTGTCCCCCGGTCCATGTCTCACCTGTCGCTGTCTTACCTGTCCCTGTCTGACCTGTCTGTCTCACCTGTGCACACCTGTCCATGTCTCACCTGTCCCCTGTCTCACCTGTCTCACCTGTCCATATCACACCTGTCCCACCTGTCCATGTCTCACCTGTGCACACCTGTCCATATCACACCTGTCCATGTCACACCTGTTTGTATCACACCTGTCCCACCATCCATGTCTCACCTGTCCATGTCTCACCTGTCCATGTCTCACCTGTCCATGTCTCACCTGTCCCTGTCTCACCTGTCCCCCCCAGCCATGTCTTGCCTGTCCCCACACACCTGTCCATGTATCACCTGTCCATGTATCACCTGTCGCCGTCTCACCTGTCTCACCTGTCCGTGTCTCACCTGTCTCACCTGTCCCCCGTCTCACCTGTCCCCGCCTCACCTGTCTCACCTGCCTGTGTCCCACCTGTCTCACCTGTCCATATCACACCTGTCCATGTCTCACCTGTCTCACCTGTCCCTGTCTCACCTGTCCCTGTCTCACCTGTCCCTCCATCTCACCTGTCTCACCTGTCTGTGTCTCACCTGTCCCTGTCTCACCTGTCCCTCCATCTCACCTGTCTCACCTGTCCATGTCTCACCTGTCCCTCCATCTCACCTGTCTCACTTGTCCGTGTCTCACCTGTCCATATCACACCTGTCTCACCTGTACCCTGGTCCATGTCTCACCTGTCCCCCCATCCATGTCCCACCTGTCCCCGCCTCACCTGTCCCTCCGTCTCACCTGTCCATGTCTCACCTGTCTCACCTGTCCATATCACACCTGTCCCACCTGTCCCCGCCTCACCTGTCCATGTCTCACCTGTCCATGTCTCACCTGTCTCACCTATCCATATCACACCTGTCCCCGCCTCACCTGTCTCACCTGTCCATGTCTCACCTGTCTCACCTGTCCATATCACACCTGTCTCACCTGTCCCCGCCTCACCTGTCTCACCTGTCCATGTCTCACCTGTCTCACCTGTCCATATCACACCTGTCTCACCTGTCCATGTCTCACCTGTCTCACCTGTCCATATCACACCTGTCCCACCTGTCCCCGCCTCACCTGTCCATGTCTCACCTGCGCAGACCACGCCCGCGTCCTCGCCGTGGTGGCAGTTGTGCTCGCCCCAGGTGCGGTGGGCGCACCTGAAGAAGTCGGGCTCCTCCCCCGTGCAGGTGACGTCATCCAGCCAGATGGGCCCCGCCCCCCGGCCGTACCTGGCCGCGCCCGGCGCCTCCAGGGCGGGGCCGCAGCCCAGGTGCGCGCAGAGCACGCGCGCCTCGCGCAGCCCCCAGGTGTCGTCGCAGACGGTGCCCCACAGGTGAGCGCGGCGCACCTCCACCCGCCCCGCGCACCTGCCCGGCGCACCTGCCAGGCGCACCTGGGGCGGGGCCGGCGGCCACGAGTCTGCGGGGGAGGGGACAGGTGAGGGGTCACCTGGGGACACCTGGGCACGGGTGAGGGGCAGGTGAGGGGCAGGTGAGGGGGGAGGGATCACCTGGGGACACCTGGGCACAGGTGAGGGGCAGGTGAGGGGCAGGGACAGCTGGGACAGGTGTGGGACAGGTGTGGGGACAGGTGAGGGGCAGGTGAGGGGTCAGGGTCACCTGGGACAGGTGAGGGACAGGTGTGGGGCAGGTGTGGGACAGGGTTACCTGGGACAGGTGAGGGTCAGGGTTACCTTGGGGTTACCTGGGGGTTACCTGGGACAGGTGTGGGACAGGTGAGGGGCAGGTGAGGGGCAGGGTCACCTGGGACAGGTGAGGGTCAGGGTTACCTTGGGGTTACCTTGGGGTTACCTGGGACAGGTGTGGGACAGGTGAGGGGTCAGGGTCACCTGGGACAGGTGAGGAGGGCAGGGTTACCTGGGGCAGGTGTGGGGCAGGTGTGGTGCAGGTGAGGGGCAGGTGAGGGGCAGGGTCACCTGGGGACACCTGGGCACGGGTGAGGGGCAGGTGAGGGGGGAGGGTTACCTGGGACAGGTGTGGGACAGGTGTGGGGCAGGTGAGGGACAGGGGAGGGGTCAGGGTCACCTGGGACAGGTGAGGGTCAGGGTCACCTGGGACAGGTGTGGGGACAGGTGAGGTGCAGGGTTACCTGGGACAGGCATGGGACAGGTGAAGAGTAGGGTTACCTGGGACAGGTGTGGGGACAGGTGAGGGACAGGGTTACCCGGGACAGGTGAGGGGCAGGAATAGGGCAGGATCAGGTGCGCCCAGGTGTGCCCAGGTGTGTCTTTCCCTCCCCCCCATTCTCTCCACCCCCCATAACACAGGTGAGCTCACCTGACCTTACCTGTCCCCTCACCTGTCCCTCACCTGCACACACCTGAGCTCACCTGTCCCTCACCTGTCCCTTACCTGAGCTCACCTGTCCCACCTGTGCCCTCACCTGCGCACACGGCGCCGGCGTCCTCGGCGTGGTTGCAGACGTGCTTCCCCCAGGTGTGCCCGGGGCACTCGGCCAGGTGAGCCTCGCTGCCGGCGCACCTGAGCCCGTCCAGCCAGATGGGCCCCGCCCCCTCCCCGAACTGCGCCGCGCCCGGCGCCCACAGGGCGGGGCCGCAGCGCACCTGGCGGCAGGTGACCCGCGCGTCCGCCAGGTCCCAGGCGTCGTCGCACACCGTGCCCCACCTGCCCGCGTGGAACACCTCGACGCGCCCCGCGCACCTGTGCGGGCCCCCGGCCAGGCGCACCTGGCCCTCCCGGGGCTCACCTGGGCACCCGATGGGACAGGTGAGCTCACCTGGGCACCCAACGGGGCTCACCTGGGCACCCGATGGGACAGGTGAGCTCACCTGGGCACCCAAGGGCTCACCTGGGCACCCAACGGGGCTCACCTGGGCACCCAATGGGGCTCACCTGGGCACCCAAGGGCTCACCTGGGCACCCAACAGGGACAGGTGAGCTCACCTGGGTGCGCCAGGGGCTCACCTGGGGGTGTCAGGGGCTCACCTGAGGGTTCCGAGGTCACACCTGGGGGCGCACCTGGAGCACAGAGCAGGGACAGGTGAGCTCACCTCAGGCAGGTGCACCTCAGGCTCACCTGGGCGGGGGAACGGGGACAGGTGAGCTCACCTGGGTGCGCCAGGGGCTCACCTGGGCGCCTGGGACTCACCTGAGGGTCCCGGGGTCGCACCTGAGGGCGTCAGGGTGGCACCTGGAACACGGAACACGGGCAGGTGAGCTCACCTGGGCAGGGTCGTGCCCAGCCCAGCCAGGTGTGGGCGTGGCTCAGCGGCCCCAGCTCACCTGGAGACACCTGGGGCTCACCTGGAGACACCTGGGGCTCAGCGGGGGGTGCCGGGGTCACACCTGGGTGAGGCAGGGGCGCACCTGGAACACAAAGGAAGGGCAGGTGAGCTCACCTGGGCACTCCAGGGCCTCACCTGAGGGGCCAGGGGCTCACCTGGGCACTCCAGGGCCTCACCTGAAGGTGCCGCGGTCACACCTGAGAGCGTCAGGGCCTCGCTGGGGGACGCTGGGGCCTCACCTGGAACGCACGGGGGGGAGCTGGGCAGGTGTGCTCACCTGGCCGGGGTTCCCGCTGTGTCCCAGCTGTGCCCCAGGTGTGTCTGTGGATATCCCCAGGTGTCCCCTAGGTGTCCCCAGGTGTGTTCCAGGTGTGCCACAGGTGTGTTTAGGTGTGTCCCAGCTGTATCCCCAGGTGTCCCCAGGTGCCACAGGTGTGTCCCCAGGTGTGCCCAGGTGTGTCCCAGGTGTATCCCCAGGTGTCCCCAGGTGCCCCCAGGTGCCCCCCACCCCTCACCTCTGCAGGTGTCCAGGATATCCCCAGGTATTCTCAGGTACCCCCAGGTGTGCCCCAGGTGTCCCCAGGTGTCCCCAGGTGTGTCCCAGGTGTGTTCCAGATGCCCTCAGGTGTGCCCAGGTGTGTCCCCAGGTGCCCCCAGCTGCCACCCACCCCTCACCTGTGCAGTTGTCCCCAGGTGCCCCCACCCCTCACCTGTGCAGGTGCCCCCAGGTGTCCCCAAGGTGTATCCCCAGGTGTGCCCCCAGGTGTGCCCAGCTGTATCCCCAGGTGTCCCAGGTGTCCCCAGGTGTGCTCAGGTGTCCCCAGCTGCCCCCCACCCCTCACCTGCGCAGGTGTCCCAGGTGTCCCAGGTGTCCCCAGCTGCCCCCCACCCCTCACCTGCGCAGGTGTCCCAGGTGTCCCCAGGTGCCCCCTCACCTGTGCCGGTGTCCCCAGGTGCCCCCACCCCTCACCTGCGCAGGTGTCCCCAGGTGTCCCCAGGTGTCCCCAGGTGTCCCAGGTGTGTCCCCAGGTGCCCCTCCCCTCCCCCGCGCGCTCTCCCCGCGCTCTCACCTGGCGGCGCGCAGGTGACGGTGGCGTGGGGGCAGGGCGGGGCGCCCCACAGCCTCACCTGGCACTCCAGCAGGCTGCCCTCGCCGCCCGCGCACCTGAGCGCCTCCACCCAGGCGGGCTCGCCCGGCGGCGCGCTCACCTGGCCGGCGCGCAGGGCGGGGCCGCAGCCCAGGGCGCGGCAGGCCACGCCCGCCGCCGGCAGCGCCCAGGTGAGGCCGCAGACCCCGCCCCAGCGGCCCGCGTGCAGCACCTGCAGCCGCCCGGCGCACCTGTGCGCGCCCCCCGCCAGGCGCAGGCGGGCCAGGTCGGCCAGCCCCGAACCTGCCGGGACAGGTGAGACAGGTGGGACAGGTGGGACAGGTGAGAATGGGGAGACAGGTTGAGGACAGGTGAGAATGGGGGGACAGGTGAGGGTGAGACACGTGAGAATGGGACAGGTGAGAGTGGGACAAGTGAG
>NW_024037447.1:659667-684807 GCF_015832195.1 Motacilla alba alba
GTCCCCAATGTCCCCAATGTCCCCAATGTCCCCAATCCCGTTTGTGTCACTGACCCTGCGGCGTGGTGACGGTCCCCCAGCCGGACAGCAGGCAGGTGTCCCCAGATGTCCCCAGATGTCCCCCAATGTCCCCAATCCCGGGGTGTCCCTGTCACTGACCCTGCGGCGTGGTGACGGTGTCCCCAATGTCCCCAATCCCTGTCACTGACCCTGTGGCATGGTGATGGTGTCCCCAATGTCCCCAATCCCATTTGTGTCCCTGTCACTGACCCTGTGGCGTGGTGACGGTGTCCCCAATGTCCCCAATCCCTGTCACTGACCCTGCGGCGTGGTGACGGTCCCCCAGCCGGACAGCAGGCAGGCGTCCCCAATGTCCCCAGATGTCCCCAATGTCCCCAATCCCTGTCACTGACCCTGTGGCGTGGTGACGGTTCCCCCAGATGTCCCCAATGTCCCCATTCCCTGTCACTGACCCTGTGGCGTGGTGACGGTGTCCCCAATGTCCCCAATCCCTGTCACTGACCCTGTGGCGTGGTGACGGTGCCCCAGCCGGACAGCAGGCAGGAGTCCCCAGATGTCCCCAGATGTCCCCAATGTCCCCATTCCCTGTCACTGACCCTGCGGCGTGGTGACGGTTCCCCCAGATGTCCCCAATGTCCCCATTCCCTGTCACTGACCCTGTGGCGTGGTGACGGTGTCCCCAATGTCCCCAATCCCTGTCACTGACCCTGTGGCGTGGTGACGGTCCCCCAGCCGGACAGCAGGCAGGCGTCCCCAGATGTCCCCAATGTCCCCAATCCCATTTGTGTCCCTGTCACTGACCCTGTGGCGTGGTGACGGTCCCCCCAATGTCCCCAATCCCTGTCACTGACCCTGTGGCGTGGTGACGGTGCCCCAGCCGGACAGCAGGCAGGAGTCCCCAGATGTCCCCAGATGTCCCCAGTGTCCCCAATCCCTGTCACTGACCCTGTGGCATGGTGACGGTGTCCCCAATGTCCCCAGTCCCTGTCACTGACCCTGTGGCGTGGTGACGGTCCCCCAGCCGGACAGCAGGCAGGCGTCCCCAGATGTCCCCAGATGTCCCCAATGTCCCCAGTCCCTGTCACTGACCCTGTGGCGTGGTGACGGTCCCCCAGCCGGACAGCAGGCAGGCGTCCCCAGATGTCCCCAGATGCCCCCAGATGTCCCCCAATGTCCCCAATCCCATTTGTGTCCCTGTCACTGACCCTGTGGCGTGGTGACGGTGTCCCCAATGTCCCCAATCCCTGTCACTGACCCTGTGGCGTGGTGACGGTCCCCCAGCCGGACAGCAGGCAGGAGTCCCCAGATGTCCCCAATGTCCCCAATCCCTGTCACTGACCCTGTGGCGTGGTGACGGTCCCCCAGCCGGACAGCAGGCAGGCGTCCCCAATGTCCCCAATGTCCCCAATCCCGTTTGTGTCACTGACCCTGTGGCGTGGTGACGGTGTCCCCCAGCCGGACAGCAGGCAGGAGTCCCCAGATGTCCCCAGATGTCCCCAATGTCCCCAATCCCTGTCACTGACCCTGTGGCGTGGTGACGGTGCCCCAGCCGGACAGCAGGCAGGCGTCCCCAGATGTCCCCAATGTCCCCAATCCCATTTGTGTCCCTGTCACTGACCCTGTGGCGTGGTGACGGTGTCCCCAGATGTCCCCAGTGTCCCCAATCCCTGTCACTGACCCTGTGGCGTGGTGACGGTCCCCCAGCCGGACAGCAGGCAGGAGTCCCCAGATGTCCCCAGATGTCCCCAATGTCCCCAATCCCTGTCACTGACCCTGTGGCGTGGTGACGGTGTCCCCAATGTCCCCAATCCCTGTCACTGACCCTGTGGCGTGGTGACGGTCCCCCAGCCGGACAGCAGGCAGGAGTCCCCAGATGTCCCCAATGTCCCCAATCCCTGTCACTGACCCTGTGGCGTGGTGACGGTGTCCCCAATGTCCCCAATCCCTGTCACTGACCCTGTGGCGTGGTGACGGTCCCCCAGCCGGACAGCAGGCAGGAGTCCCCAGATGTCCCCAATGTCCCCAGTCCCTGTCACTGACCCTGTGGCGTGGTGACGGTGTCCCCAGTGTCCCCAATCCCGTTTGTGTCACTGACCCTGTGGCGTGGTGACGGTCCCCCAGCCGGACAGCAGGCAGGAGTCCCCAGATGTCCCCCAATGTCCCCAATCCCGTTTGTGTCACTGACCCTGTGGCGTGGTGACGGTCCCCCAGCCGGACAGCAGGCAGGAGTCCCCAGATGTCCCCAATGTCCCCAATCCCTGTCACTGACCCTGTGGCGTGGTGACGGTGTCCCCAATGTCCCCAGTCCCTGTCACTGACCCTGTGGCGTGGTGACGGTCCCCCAGCCGGACAGCAGGCAGGAGTCCCCAATGTCCCCAATGTCCCCAGTCCCGTTTGTGTCACTGACCCTGTGGCGTGGTGACGGTGCCCCAGCCGGACAGCAGGCAGGAGTCCCCAATGTCCCCAATGTCCCCAATCCCTGTCACTGACCCTGTGGTGTGGTGACGGTGTCCCCAGTGTCCCCAGTCCCTGTCACTGACCCTGTGGCGTGGTGACGGTGTCCCCAATGTCCCCAATCCCGTTTGTGTCACTGACCCTGTGGCGTGGTGACGGTCCCCCAGCCGGACAGCAGGCAGGTGTCCCCGGCGCGGCCGCAGGCGCGGGGCAGCGCGAGTGGCCGCACCGCGGGGCCGATGGCCGCCGGCCGCTCGAGCCGCAGCAGCGCCAGGTCCGCGTCCAGCGTGGCCGGGTCGAAGCGCGGGTGCGGCACCGCCAGCGTCACCCGGCGCTCCTGCTCCGTCCCCTCGCGCCGCTGCAGGTCGTCCTCGCCCAGCCGGACGCGCAGACCCCTGGGGACACAGGGGACGGGGGGGACAGAGGGGACATTGGGGACAGTGGGGACATTGAGGGGCTGGGGACATTGGGGACATTGGGGACATTCAGGACATAGGGGACATTGGGGACAGTGGGGACAGTGGGGACAGTGGGGTCATGGAGAGGGTTGGGGACAGTGGGGACATTGGGGTCATTGAGGGGCTGGGGACACTGGGGACATTGAGGGGTTGGGGACAGTGGGGACAGAGGGGACAGTGGGGTCATGGAGGGGTTGGGGACAGTGGAGACACTGAGGGGCTGGGGACAGTGGGGACAGAGGGGACAGGGGGGACATTGAGGGGCTGGGGACAGAGGGGATAGGGGGGACAGTGGGGACATTGAGGGGCTGGGGACATTGGGGACAGAGGGGATAGGGGGGACATTGAGGGGCTGGGGACATTGGGGACAGAGGGGACAGGGGGACGTTGAGGGGCTGGGGACAGTGGGGACAGGGGGGACATTGAGCGGTTGGGGACAGTGGGGACAGTGAGGGGCTGGGGACATTGGGGACAGAGGGGATAGGGGGGACATTGAGGGGCTGGGGACATTGGGGACAGAGGGGACAGGGGGACATTGAGGGGCTGGGGACATTGGGGACAGAGGGGACAGGGGGACGTTGAGGGGCTGGGGACAGTGGGGACAGGGGGGACATTGAGCGGTTGGGGACAGTGGGGACAGTGAGGGGCTGGGGACAGTGGGGACATTGAAGGGCTGGGGAAATTGGGGACAGTGGGGACATTGAGCGGTTGGGGACAGTGGGGACATTGAGGGGCTGGGGACATTGGGGACATTGGGGACAGTGGGGACATTGAACGGTTGGGGGCAGTGGGGACATTGAGGGGCTGGGGACATTGGGGACAGTGGGGACAATGGGGACATTGGGGTCATTGAGGGGCAGGGGACATTGGGGACATTGGGGACAATGGGGACATTGGGGTCATTGAGGGGTTGGGGGCAGTGGGGACATGGGGCACAGTGGGAGTATTGGGGACACTGGAGGGCTTGGGGACATTGGGGATGTTGAGGACATTGGAGGGGTTGGGGACATTGGGGACACTGGGGGAGTTGGGGACAGTGGGGTCATTGAGGGGTTGAGGACAGTGGGGACAGTGAGGACATAGGGGACATTGAGTACTTGGGGACAGTGGGGACAACGAGGATGTTGGAGATTTTGGGGACATTGGGGACAATGGGGACATTGAGGACATTGGGAACATTGGGAACATTGAGGGGGTTGGGGACATTGGGGGGTTGGGGACATTGAGGGGGTCAGGGACATCAAGGGGGATTGGGGACTTTGGGGACATTGGAGAAAAAAGGGGAAACCTGGGGGGAAATGGGAAGATTTGGGGACATTGGGGACATTGGGGACATTGGGGATTTGGGACATTGGGAACATTGGGGACGTCAGGGCTGTTGTGATCATTGCGGGGACGTTGGGGACATTGGGGACATTGGGATATGGTGGCATTGGGGATTTTGGGGACATGGGGGATGGGGACATTAGGGGGGTCCCCAGGGGTGTCCCTGTCACCTGCGGACGCAGTGGGCGGCGGTCAGCACCCAGAGCGGCTGCAGCTGTCCCTGTCCCTGTCCCTGTCCCTGTCCCTGTCCCTGTGAGCTGTGCCGTGTCCCTGTCCCTGTTCCCAGGGGATGTCCCCTGTCCCTGTCATTGTCCCCAGGGGATGTCCCCTGTCCCTGTCCCAGGGGTGTCCCTGTCACCTGCGGACGCAGTGGGCGGCGGTCAGCACCCAGAGCGTCCGCAGCTGTCCCTGTCCCTGTCCCTGTCCCTGTCCCTGTGAGCTGTGCCGTGTCCCTGTCCCTGTTCCCAGGGGATGTCCCCTGTTCCCAGGGGATGTTCCCTGTCCCTGTCCCCAGGGTTGTCACTGTCACCTGCGCACGCAGTGGGCGGCGGTCAGCACCCAGAGTGGCCACAGCTGTCCCTGTCCCCTGTTCCCAGGGTATGTCCCCTGTCCCTGTCATTGTCCCAGGGATGTCCCTGTCACCTGCGCACGCAGTGGGCGGCGGTCAGCACCCAGAGCGGCCGCAGCTGTCCCTGTCCCTGTGAGCTGTCCCGTGTCCCTGTCCCTGTTCCCAGGGGATGTCCCCTGTTCCCAGGGGATGTCCCCTGCCCCTGTCATTGTCCCCGGGATGTCACTGTCACCTGCGCACGCAGTGGGCGGCGGTCAGCACCCAGAGCGGCCGCAGCTGTCCCTGTGAGCTGTCCCTGTCCCTGTTCCCAGGGGATGTCCCGTGTCTCTGTCCCTGTCCCCAGGGTATGTCCCCTGTTCCCAGGGGATGTCCCCTGCCCCTGTCATTGTCCCCAGGGATGTCCCTGTCACCTGCGCACGCAGTGGGCGGCGGTCAGCACCCAGAGCGGCCGCAGCTGTCCCTGTCCCTGTGAGCTGTGCCGTGTCCCTGTCCCTGTTCCCAGGGGATGTCCCGTGTCCCTGTCCCTGTTCCCAGGGGATGTCCCCCGTCCCCAGGGGTGTCCCCGGGATGTCATTGTCACCTGCGCACGCAGTGGGCGGCGGTCAGCACCCAGAGCGGCCGCAGCTGTCCCTGTCCCTGTCCCTGTGAGCTGTCCCTGTCCCTGTCCCTGTGAGCTGTGCCGTGTCCCTGTCCCTATTCCCAGGGGATGTCCCCCGTCCCCAGGGGTGTCCCCGGGATGTCATTGTCACCTGCGCACGCAGTGGGCGGCGGTCAGCACCCAGAGCGGCCGCAGCTGTCCCTGTCCCTGTCCCTGTGAGCTGTCCCTGTCCCTGTCCCTGTGAGCTGTGCCGTGTCCCTGTCCCTATTCCCAGGGGATGTCCCCCGTCCCCAGGGGTGTCCCCGGGATGTCCCTGTCACCTGCGCACGCAGTGGGCGGCGGTCAGCACCCAGAGCGGCCGCAGCTGTCCCTGTCCCTGTTCCCAGGGGATGTCCCGTGTCCCTGTCCCTGTTCCCAGGGGATGTCCCCTGCCCCTGTCATTGTCCCCAGGGATGTCCCTGTCACCTGCGCACGCAGTGGGCGGCGGTCAGCACCCAGAGCGGCCGCAGCTGTCCCTGTCCCTGTTCCCAGGGGATGTCCCGTGTCCCTGTCCCTGTTCCCAGGGGATGTCCCCTGCCCCTGTCATTGTCCCCAGGGATGTCCCTGTCACCTGCGCACGCAGTGGGCGGCGGTCAGCACCCAGAGCGGCCTGACGAGCACGCCGCCGCAGCGCAGGGGGCCGTAGATCAGCGCCTGCCAGGGCTGGGACAGGGGCACGCACGGGTACCCCCCGATGATCCTGTCCTCGTCCCCCTCCGGCGACAGCGGCACGCAGGTGGCACCCGCGCCGTCCCCCTCCGCGCGCTGGCCCGGGGGACACGGCGGCGGCTGGCACAGGGTGGCACCTGCGGGGACAAAGGGACGGCGGGGGTGGCGCCTTCGCGGGGACGGTGCCACCGGGAGTGGCACCTGTGACAACAGGTGTGACACCTCCATGGGGACGGTGCCACCGGGAGTGTCACCTGGGCCACCAGGAGTGTCACCTGGGCCACCAGGGATGGCACCTCCATGGGGACGGTGCCACCAGGAATGTCCCCTAGGCCACCGGCGTGGCACCTTCATGGAGACAGCAGGTGTGGCACTTTCATGGGGACAGTGCCACCAGGAGTGTCACCTGGGCCACCAGAGGTGGCACCTCCATGGGGACGGTGCCACCAGGAGTGTCACCTGGGCCACCAGGTGTGGCACCTCCATGGGGACAGCAGGTGTGGCACCTCCATGGGGACAGTGCCACCAGGAGTGGCACCTGGGCCACCAGGGGTGGCACCTTCATGGAGACGACAGGTGTGGCGCCTCCATGGGGACAGTGCCACCAGGAGTGGCACCTGTGACAACAGGTGTGGCACTTTTATGGGGACAGTGCCACCAGGAGTGTCACCTGGGCCACCAGGTGTGGCACTTTTATGGGGACAGAGTGGCACCTGGGCCACCAGGTGTGGCACTTTTATGGGGACAGCAGGTGTGCCACCTTCACAGGGACAGTGCCACCAGGAGTGTCCCCTGGGCCACCAGGTGTGGCACCTTCATGAGGACTTGGGGACAAGTGTGTCACCTCGTGGGGACAGCACGTGTGTCACCTTGTGGGGACAATAGTTGTGGCACCTCCATGGGGACAGTGCCACCTGAAGTGTCCCCTGGGCCACCAGGTGTGACACCTCCATGGGCACACGTGTGTCACCTTGTGGGGACGTGGGGACAGCAGGTGTGGCACCTTTATGGGGACATGGGGACACGTGTGTCACCTCGTGGGGACAGCAGGTGTGGCACCTTTATGGGGACAACGCCACCAGGATGTCACCTGGGCCACCAGGTGTGGCACCTCCATGGGGACATGGGGACACGTGTGTCACCTCGTGGGGATGAGAGGTGTGGCAGCTTCACAGGGACAATGCCACCCGGAGTGTCCCCTGGGCCACCAGGTGTGGGGACAATGTCACCAGGAGTGGCCCTGTGTCCCCAGGAGTGTCCCCAGCTGTCTCCAGGTGTGTCCCCAGGTGTCCCCAAGTGTCCCCAGGTGTCCCCAGGAGAGTCCCCAGGAGTGTGCCCAGGTCTCCCCAAGTGTCCCCAGGTGTCCCCAGGAGTGTCCCCAGGTGTGCCCAGCTGTCCCTAGGTGTCCCTGGGGTGTCCCCAGGCATCCCCAGCTGTCCCCAGGGGTGTCCCCAAGTGTCCCCAGGTGTCCCCAGGAGTGCCCCAGGTGTCTCCAGGTGTCCCCAGGGGTGTCCCCAGGTGTCCCCAGGGGTGTCCCAGCTGTCCCCAGGTGTCCCCAGGTGAGTCCCCAGGTGAGTCCCCAGGTGAGTCCCCAGCTGCCCTCACATGTCCCCAGGTGTCCCCAGGGGTCCCCAAGTGTCCCAAGCTGTCCCCAGGGGTCTCCCCAGGTGTCCCCAGGAGTGTCCCCAGCTGTCCCCAGCTGTCCCCGGGGTGTCCCCAGGGGTGTCCCCAGGTGTCCCCAACTGTCCCCAGGGGTGTCCCTAGCTGTCCCCAGCTGTCCCCGGGGTGTCCCCAGGGGTGTCCCCAGCTGTCCCCAGGTGAGTCCCCAGGTGTCCCCAGGTGTCCCCAGGTACCTGAGAGCAGCAGCAGCAGCAGCAGCGGCTCCACGGCCCTGAGGGGACACGGGAGGGGACACGGGAGGGGACACGGGAGGGGACACGGGTGACCCGGCTGCCCCTCCCCCACCGCCTGGCCCCTCCCTCCCTCCCTTCCCCCTCCTTTTTCCCCCCATTTCCCCATTTCCCCATTTCTCCCCATTTTCCCCCCATTTTCCCCCCATTTCCCCCATTTTTCTCCATTTTCCCCCAATTTTTGCCCATTTCCCCCCTAATTCCCCTCATTTCCCCAATTTCCCCATTTCCCCCTCATTTCCCCTTTTTGCCCCGTTTTCCAATTCACCGATTTCCCATCCCCCCCCCATTTTCCCTCAATTCCTCCTCAATTTCCCCCATTTATTCCCATTCCCCATTTCCCCCACTCCCCATTCCCCATTTTCCCCATCCCCCACTCCCCATTTTCCCCATTCCCATTTCCCATTCCCCATTTTCCCCATTCCCCCATTCCCCATTCCCCATTCCCCCCATTCCTCATTCCCCATTTCCCCCATTCCCCCATCCCCCATTTCCCCCATTCCCCATTTCCTCCATCCCCCATTTCCTCCATCCCCCATTTCCCCCATCCCCCAATTTCCCCCATTTCCCATCCCCCATTTCCCCCATTCCCCATCCCCCATTTCCCCCATTCCCCATTTCCCCCATTTTTCATTCCCCATTTTCCCCATTCCCCCCATATTCCCATTCCCCCCATTTCCCCAGTTTCCCCCATCCCCCATTTCCCATTTTCCCCATTTCCCATTTTCCCCGTTTCCCATCCCATTTTCCCCATTCCCATTCCCCCCATATTTCCATTTCCCCCATTCCCCATTCCCTATTTTCCCCCCCCATTCCCCCCATATTTCCATTTCCCCCATTTTCCCCATTTCCCATATTTCCATTTCCCCCATTTTCCCCATTTCCCCCATCGCCCATTCCCCCCCATATTTCCATTTTCCCCATTCCTCATTTCCCATTCCCCATTTCCCCCATCCCAAATTTTCCCCATTCCCCATTTTCCATTCCCCCCCATATTTCCATTTCCCCCATTTCCCCCATCCCCCATTTCCCCATTTCCCATTCCCCATTTTCCCCATTCCCATCCCCCCCCATATTTCCATTTTCCCCATTTCCCATTCCCCATCCCCCCAATTTCCCCTATTTTCCATTTCCCCCATTTCCCCCCATTCCCCCTTTCCCATTCCCCATTTTCCCCATTCCCCCCCATATTTCCATTTCCCCCATTCCCCATTTCCCCCATTCCCCATTTTCCCCATTCCCCATTTTCCCCATTCCCCCCCATATTTCCATTTCCCCCATTCCCCATTTCCCCCATTCCCCCTTTCCCATTCCCCATTTCCCCCATTCCCCATTTTCCCCATTCCCCATTTCCCCCATCCCAAATTTTCCCCATTCCCCATTTTCCATTCCCCCCCCATATTCCCCATTTTCCCCATTCCCATTCCCCCCATATTCCCATTTCCCCCCATTCCCCATTCCCCATTTCCCCCATCCCCCATTCCCCATTCCCCCATTCCCCATTTCCCATTCCCCCCCATTTTCCCCATTCCCCATTCCCCCATTTCCCCCGTCCCCCCGTTCCCCTCCCCCTCCTCACCGCTGTCCCATGCTGTCCCCGCTGTCGCCTCTGTCCCCCCCCCCCCCGCTGTCCCCGCGCTTTTGTGGCCGCGCCCGGCCTGGGGGAGGGGCGGCGGCCGCTCCTGCCTCAGTTTCCCCGGATCTCGTTAATCCCGGGACGCTCTGACTCAGCCGCTCCCGCCCCGTTCTGGCCCGCTTCGGCCCGCTTCAGCCCGCTTCGGCCCGGTTCAGCCCGCTTCGGCCCGGTTTGGAGCCCGCCCAGCCCCGCTTTTCCCATTCCCCCCCCTTTTCTCCCAATTTTTCCTCATTTCCCCCCATTTTTCTCCCTCTCCACACTATTTTCCCCCTGATTTTCCCCATTTTTACCTCATTTCCCCCTGATTTTTCCCAGTTTTAACCTCATTTCCCCCATTTTTCCTCATTTTCCCCCATTTTTCTCCCTCTCCACCCTATTTTCACCCTGATTTTCCCCATTTGTAACCTCATTTCCCCCATTTTCCTCATTTCCCCCTGATTTTCCCCATTTTTAACCTCAATTCCCCCAATTTTTCCTCATTTCCCCCTGATTTTCCCCAGTTTTTACCTCATTTCCCCCATTCTTCCTCATTTCCCCCGATTTTCCCCAGTTTTTCCTCATTTCCCCCTGGTTTTCCCCAGTTTTGGATCATTTCCCCCCATTTTTCCTCATTTCCCCCTGATTTTCCCCATTTTAACCCCATTTTCCCCCATTTCCCCCCGTTTTCCCTCATTTTTAACCTCAATTCCCCCCATTTTTCATCATTTCCCCCTGATTTCCCCATTTTTCCTCATTTCCCCCTGTTTTTTCCCCATTTTTAACCTCATTCCCCCCCCATTTTTCCTCATTTTTCCCCGATTTCCCCCATTTTTAACCTCATTTCCCCCATTCTTCCTCATTTCCCCCAATTTAGCCCAGTTTAGGATCATTTCCCCCGTTTTTCCTCATTTCCCCCTGATTGTCCTCATTTTTAACCTCAATTCCCCCCATTTTTCCTCATTTCCCCCTGATTTCCCCTTTTTCCTCATTTCCCCCTGATTTCCCCCATTTTTCCTCATTTCCCCCTGATTTTCCCCAATTTTACCTCATTTCCCCCCATTTTCCTCATTTCCCCCTGATTTTCACCAGGTTTGGATCATTTTCCCCCAATTTTTCCTCATTTCCCCCCAATTTTCCCCATTTTTCCTCATTTCCCCCTGGTTTTCCCCCATTTTTAACCTCAATTCCCCCCATTTTTACCTTATTTCCCCCTATTTTACCCCATTTTTTACCTCATTTCCCCTATTTTTCCCCATTTTTACCTCATTTCCCCTGATTTCCCCCATTTTTTACCTCATTTCCCCCGTTTTACCTCATTTCCCCCTGATTTTCCCCCATTTTTACCTCATTTCCTCCCATTTTTAACCTCATTTCCTCCCATTTTTACCTCATTTCCCCCCGTTTTTCCCCATTTTTACCTCATTTCCTCCCATTTTTAACCTCATTTCCTCCCATTTTTACCTCATTTCCCCCCGTTTTTCCCCATTTTTACCTCATTTCCTCCCATTTTTACCTCATTTCCCCCCGTTTTTCCCCATTTTTACCTCATTTCCTCCCATTTTTAACCTCATTTCCTCCCATTTTTACCTCATTTCCCCCCGTTTTTCCCCATTTTTACCTCATTTCCTCCCATTTTTACCTCATTTCCCCCCGTTTTTCCCCATTTTTTACCTCATTTCCCCCTGATTTTCCCTCATTTCCCCCTGATTTTCCCCATTTTTGGATCCCCTATTTTCCTCCTTCCTGCCCATTTTTGTCTCATTTTCCCTGGATTTTGTCCCTTCCCCCCCCCTTTTTGCCACTTTTCTCCCCCGTTTTCCCCAGTTTTCGCTCGATTTCCCCCATTTTTTGATAATTTTTCCCGGTTTTTCCTCCTTCCTGCCCACTTTTGGATCATTTTCCCCTCGTTTCCCTCATTTTTGTCTCATTTCTCCTAAGATTTTCCCCATTTTTGGATGATTTCCCCCAATTTTTCCTCCTTCCCGCCCCTTTTTTATTTTCTCCCTGATTTGTCCCATTTTTGCCTCATTTTCCTTGGATTTTGTCCCTTTCCACCCCTTTTTTTCCCCTTTTCTCCCCGATTTTCCCCATCTTTGCCCCCTTTTCCCTGATTTTCCCCAGTTTTGCCTCGTTTTCCCCCAGATTTTGACCTTTATTTCCCCTTTTTTACTTCATTTTTCTCTGATTTCCCCCCATTTTTTGATATAATTTCCTGCTGTTTCCTCCTTCCTACCAATTCCCCCCCTGATTTTACCCATTTTTGCCTTGAGTTTTGCTCATTTCTACTCATTTTTGCCTCATTTTCCCCTGGATTTTGTCCCTTTTTGTCACTTTCCTCCCCAAATTTGCCCAGTTTTTGCCTCATTTTTCTTGGATTTTGCTCCTTCCCACCCATTTCCCCAACATTTCTCCGTGGCTTTCTCAATTTTTCCCCTTTCTGCCCATTTTTGCCTCTTTTTCCTCCCAATTTTCCCTTTTTGGGCTCATTTCTCCCTTTCCACAAATTTTTGCCTCATTTACCTCCGATTTTCCCCTTTTCTGCCCATTTTTTTGACTCAATTCCCCCCTATTTTTTTCCTCTTTCTGCCAAGTTCTGCCTCATTTTCTCTTATTTTTGTCCAATTTCCCCCCTTTCTGCCCATTTTTTCCCATTCTCCCACCTGATTTTTCCCATTTTTTGGATAATTTTTCCTCCTTCCTGCCCTTTTTGATGAGGAAAATGAGGGGAAAACAAATTAAAACCTGAAGGGATAAGGATGGGAATTGTGAGGGGAAAAGGGAGGGAAAAGGGAGGAAAATGCGATGGGAAAAGGATGGGAAATGTGAGGGGAAAAGGTGGGAAAAATGAGGGGAAAAGGTGGGAATTGTGAGGGGAAAAGGTGGGAAAAGGTGGGAAAATGAGGAAAAATGTGGAAATGTGAGGGGAAAAGGAGGGAAAAATGAGGGGAAAAGGAGGGAAAAATGAGGGGAAAAGGGCAGGAAAATGAGGAGAAAATGTGGAAATGTGAGGGGGGAAAATGGAGGCCAAGGTGAGAAAAACATGAGGGGGAAAAGGACAGGAAACATGAGGGGGAAAGGGGGAAAATAAGGAAAATGTGAGGGGGAAAGGGTGGGAAATGTGAGGGGGGAAAGTGGAAAATGTGAGGGGGAAAGGGCAGGAAAAGTGAGGGGGAAAAGGTGGGAAGTGTGAGGGAAAATGGAGGCCAAAGTGAGAAAAACATGAGGGGAAGAAGGGAGAAAATGAGGAAAAATGTGAGGGGGGAAAAGGCAGGAATTTTGAGGGGAAAATGGCAGGAAATTTGAGGAGAAAAGGGCAGGAAATGTGAGGGAAAGGGCAGGAAATATGAAGGGAAGTGTGAGGGGAAAAGGCGGGAATTGTGAGGGAAGCATGAGGGGAAAACTGGGGAAAATGGGGAGAAGGGAGGGAAATGTGAGGACAAAAAGGACAGGAAACGTGAGGGGAAACGGTGGGGAAAATGAGGGGAAAAGGTGGGAATCGTGAGGGGAAAAGGGGGGAAATGTGAGGGGCAAAGTGGAAAATGAGAGGGGGGAAAGGGCGGGAAATGCGAGGGGAAAATGGAGGCCAAAGTGAGAAAAACATGAGGGGGAAAAGGACAGGAAACATGAGGGGGAAAGGGGGAAAATAAGGAAAATGTGAGGGGGAAGGGTGGGAAATGTGAGGGGGAAAGGGTGGGAAATGTGAGGGGGAAAGGGTGGGAAATGTGAGGGGGAAAGTGGAAAATGTGAGGGGGGAAAAGGTGGGAAATGTGAGGGGGAAAGGGTGGGAAATGTGAGGGGGAAAAGGTGGGAAATGTGAGGGGGGAAAGTGGAAAATGTGAGGGGGGAAAAGGTGGGAAATGTGAGGGAAAATGGAGGCCAAAGTGAGAAAAACATGAGGGGGAAAAGGACAGGAAACATGAGGGGGAAAGGGGGAAAATAAGGAAAATGTGAGGGGGAAAGGGTGGGAAATGTGAGGGGGGAAAAGGTGGGAAATGTGAGGGGAAAAGGGTGGGAAATGTGAGAGGAGAAGGGCGGGAAATGCGGAGGGAAATGGCAGAAACTTCAAGAGGGGAAAAAAGTGGGAACTGTGAGGGGGAAAACAGAGGGAAAAGTGAGGGGAAAATGGAGGGAAATGTGAGGTGGAAAAAGCAGGAAACATGAGGGGGAAAAAGGACGGGAAACGTGAGGGGTAAATGGCAGAAATTTGAGAAGGGAAAGAAGTGGGAACTGTGAGGGAAAAATGGAGGGAAACGTGAGGGGGAAATGGAGGAAAACATGAGGGAAAATGGAGGGAAATATGGGGGGAAAATGGAGGGAAATGTGAGGGGAAAAAAGTGGGATGCGTGAGGGGGAGAAGGGTAGGAACTGTGAGGGGGGAAGTGGTGCGAACTATGAGGGAAAAATAGAGACAAACGTGAGGGGAAAATGGAAACACCAGGGGAAAAAAGTGGGAAGCATGAGGGGGAAAGGGCGAGAAACGTGAGGGGAAAATGGGGGAAACGTGAGGGGAAAAAAGTGGGAAGCGTGATGGAGAAAAGGGGAAAATGGAGGGGGAAAGGGTGGGAAATGTGAGGCAAAAAAAGGGAAACCTGAGAGGAAAAGGCTCCCAGTTGGCTCCCAGTGCTCCCAGTTTGGCTCTGGGCCGCCCCCAGTGCCACCAATGACCTCACCCCCCTCCCCAGCCAATCAGATGAAGGAGGCGGAGCCAGATGCACGCTCAGCTGTGATTGGTCTTTATTGCGGAGTAGGGGGCGTGGCCTCGGCTGGCCCCGCCCCCGGGGCAGGCATCGCTGTCTGATAGATCACCACGGGCTGGGGGCGGGGATGGGGGCGTGGTCAGTGTGTGCCACACCCACATCCTCACCCCAATGCCCATACAAGGACGCGACATCCTTATAAGCCACGCCCCCTCATTATAAACCCCGTGGCCACGCCCCCTCCTGTCACTCACCACGGGCTTCGCCTTGGGGTGCCCCCTGGTGGCCGCCACGCAGCCAATCACGGCCAGCACCGCCCCCGCCGCCGATGACGTCAGCAGCAGCACCTGCGTGCCCAGCAGCGCCCCCTGGTGGACGCGGAAATGGGGGAAAACGAGGGGAAATTGGCTCAAAGTGACAGAAAAATGGCACCAAAAGTGACCCGAAATTGACCCCAAAATTAACCAAAATATGGCCCCGTGATGGACCTAAATCCAACCCTAAATTGACCCAAACACGACCCAAAATTAATCCCAAATTGACCAAAATTGATTAAAAAATGACCCAAAATGGATTAAAAACCAAAAGTAATCCAAATTTGATCAAAAGTTGATTAAAACTGACCCGAAATGAATCCCAAATTGACCAGAAATTGATTAAAAACTGGCCCAAAACTGACAGAGAAAGGATCTGAGATTGACCCCAAACTGACCCGAATTTGACCCAAAAATGACCCAAAATTTACCCCAAAAATGGCCCAAAATGACCTGAAATTGACCCCAAAAATGACCCAAAATTGGTTCGTAAATGACCAAAACTGACCCAGAAGTGACCAAAAACTGCCCCAGAGTGACCAATAAGTGACCCATAACTGACCCAGAGTGACCCAAAGTGACCCAGAGTGACCCAGAGTGACCAAAAACTGCCCCAGAGTGACCCAGAGTGACCCAGAGTGACCAATAACTGCCCCAGAGTGACCAATAACTGCCCCAGAGTGACCCAGAGTGACCCAAAGTGACCCAGAGTGACCAATAAGTGACCCATAACTGACCCAGAGTGACCCAAAGTGACCCAGAGTGACCCAGAGTGACCAATAACTGCCCCAGAGTGACCCAGAGTGACCCATAACTGCCCCAGAGTGACCCATAACTGACCCAGAGTGACCCAAAGTGACCCAGAGTGACCCAGAGTGACCAAAAACTGCCCCAGAGTGACCCAGAGTGACCCAGAGTGACCAATAACTGCCCCAGAGTGACCAATAACTGCCCCAGAGTGACCCAGAGTGACCCAAAGTGACCCAGAGTGACCAATAAGTGACCCATAACTGACCCAGAGTGACCCAAAGTGACCCAGAGTGACCCAGAGTGACCAATAACTGCCCCAGAGTGACCCAGAGTGACCCATAACTGCCCCAGAGTGACCCATAACTGACCCAGAGTGACCCATAGCTGCCCCAGAGTGACCCAGAGTGACCCATAACTGACCCAGAGTGACCAACAGTGACCCAGAGTGACCCAAAGTGACCCAGAGTGACCAATAACTGCCCCAGAGTGACCCAGAGTGACTCATAACTGCCCCAGAGTGACCAAAAACTGCCCCAGAGTGACCAATAACTGCCCCAGAGTGACCCAGAGTGACCCATAACTGCCCCAGAGTGACCAACAGTGACCCATAACTGCCCCAGAGTGACCCAGAGTGACCCAGAGTGACCCAGAGTGACCCATAACTGACCCAGAGTGACCAATAACTGCCCCAGAGTGACCAAAAACTGCCCCAGAGTGACCAAAAACTGCCCCAGAGTGACCAATAACTGCCCCAGAGTGACCAACAGTGACCCAGAGTGACCCAGAGTGACCCAGAGTGACCAATAACTGCCCCAGAGTGACCAAAAACTGCCCCAGAGTGACCCATAACTGCCCCAGAGTGACCAATAACTGCCCCAGAGTGACCAGCAGTGACCCAGAGTGACCAATAACTGCCCCAGAGTGACCAATAACTGCCCCAGAGTGACCCAGAGTGACCAATAGCTGCCCCAGAGTGACCCAAAGTGACCCAGAGTGACCCGGAGTGACCCATAACTGCCCCAGAGTGACCCATAACTGCCCCAGAGTGACCAGCAGTGACCCAGAGTGACCAATAACTGCCCCAGAGTGACCAATAACTGCCCCAGAGTGACCCATAACTGACCCAGAGTGACCCAGAGTGACCCAAAGTGACCCAGAGTGACCAATAACTGCCCCAGAGTGACCCATAACTGCCCCAGAGTGACCCAGAGTGACCCAAAGTGACCCAGAGTGACCAATAACTGCCCCAGAGTGACCCAGAGTGACTCATAACTGCCCCAGAGTGACCAAAAACTGCCCCAGAGTGACCAATAACTGCCCCAGAGTGACCCAGAGTGACCCATAACTGCCCCAGAGTGACCCAGAGTGACCAAAAACTGCCCCAGAGTGACCCATAACTGCCCCAGAGTGACCAGCAGTGACCAATAACTGCCCCAGAGTGACCCAGAGTGACCCATAACTGCCCCAGAGTGACCCATAACTGCCCCAGAGTGACCCAGAGTGACCAATAGCTGCCCCAGAGTGACCAATAACTGCCCCAGAGTGACCCATAACTGCCCCAGAGTGACCCAGAGTGACCAATAACTGCCCCAGAGTGACCCATAACTGCCCCAGAGTGACCCAAAGTGACCCAGAGTGACCCAGAGTGACCAATAACTGCCCCAGAGTGACCAATAACTGCCCCAGAGTGACCCGGAGTGACCAATAACTGCCCCAGAGTGACCAATAACTGCCCCAGAGTGACCCAGAGTGACCAATAACTGCCCCAGAGTGACCAATAACTGCCCCAGAGTGACCCGGAGTGACCAATAACTGCCCCAGAGTGACCAATAACTGCCCCAGAGTGACCCAGAGTGACCAATAACTGCCCCAAAGTGACCCAGAGTGACCCAGAGTGACCCAGAGTGACCCATAACTGCCCCAGAGTGACCAATAACTGCCCCAGAGTGACCAGTAGTGACCATTAACTGCCCCAGAGTGACCCAGAGTGACCAAAAACTGCCCCAGAGTGACCAATAACTGCCGCAGAGTGACCAATAACTGCCCCAGAGTGACCCATAACTGCCCCAGAGTGACCCAGAGTGACCCAAAGTGACCCAGAGTGACCAATAACTGCCCCAGAGTGACCCAGAGTGACCAATAACTGCCCCAGAGTGACCAAAAACTGCCCCAGAGTGACCAGCAGTGACCAATAACTGCCCCAGAGTGACCAATAAGTGACCCATAACTGACCCAGAGTGACCCAAAGTGACCCAGAGTGACCCAGAGTGACCAATAACTGCCCCAGAGTGACCCAAAGTGACCCATAACTGCCCCAGAGTGACCAACAGTGACCCATAACTGCCCCAGAGTGACCAAAAACTGCCCCAGAGTCACCAATAACTGCCCCAGAGTGACCAAAAACTGCCCCAGAGTCACCAATAAGTGACCCATAAGTGGCCAAGAGTGACCAAAAACTGCCCCAGAGTGACCAGCAGTGACCAATAACTGCCCCAGAGTGACCAATAACTGCCCCAGAGTGACCAGCAGTGACCCAGAGTGACCAATAACTGCCCCAGAGTGACCAATAACTGCCCCAGAGTGACCCAGAGTGACCAATAGCTGCCCCAGAGTGACCCAAAGTGACCCAGAGTGACCCGGAGTGACCCATAACTGCCCCAGAGTGACCCATAACTGCCCCAGAGTGACCAGCAGTGACCCAGAGTGACCAATAACTGCCCCAGAGTGACCCATAACTGACCCAGAGTGACCAATAACTGCCCCAGAGTGACCCATAACTGCCCCAGAGTGACCCATAACTGCCCCAGAGTGACCAACAGTGACCCAGAGTGACCCATAGTGACCCATAACTGCCCCAGAGTGACCAACAGTGACCCAGAGTGACCCATAGTGACCCATAGCTGCCCCAGAGTGACCCAGAGTGACCCATAACTGACCCAGAGTGACCAACAGTGACCCAGAGTGACCCAAAGTGACCCAGAGTGACCAATAACTGCCCCAGAGTGACCCAGAGTGACTCATAACTGCCCCAGAGTGACCAAAAACTGCCCCAGAGTGACCAATAACTGCCCCAGAGTGACCCAGAGTGACCCATAACTGCCCCAGAGTGACCCAGAGTGACCAAAAACTGCCCCAGAGTGACCCATAACTGCCCCAGAGTGACCAGCAGTGACCAATAACTGCCCCAGAGTGACCCAGAGTGACCCATAACTGCCCCAGAGTGACCCATAACTGCCCCAGAGTGACCAATAACTGCCCCAGAGTGACCCATAACTGCCCCAGAGTGACCAGCAGTGACCCAGAGTGACCCATAACTGCCCCAGAGTGACCCATAACTGCCCCAGAGTGACCCAGAGTGACCAATAGCTGCCCCAGAGTGACCAATAAGTGCCCCAGAGTGACCATGAGTGACCAATAACTGCCCCAGAGTGACCAATAGCTGCCCCAGAGTGACCCAGAGTGACCAATAACTGCCCCAGAGTGACCCATAACTGCCCCAGAGTGACCCAAAGTGACCCAGAGTGACCCAGAGTGACCAATAACTGCCCCAGAGTGACCCAGAGTGACCAATAACTGCCCCAGAGTGACCCAGAGTGACCCAGAGTGACCCAGAGTGACCAATAACTGCCCCAGAGTGACCCAGAGTGACCAATAACTGCCCCAGAGTGACCCAAAGTGACCCAGAGTGACCCAGAGTAACCAATAACTGCCCCAGAGTGACCAATAACTGCCCCAGAGTGACCCGGAGTGACCAATAACTGCCCCAGAGTGACCAATAACTGCCCCAGAGTGACCCGGAGTGACCAATAACTGCCCCAGAGTGACCAATAACTGCCCCAGAGTGACCCAGAGTGACCAATAACTGCCCCAAAGTGACCCAGAGTGACCCATAACTGCCCCAGAGTGACCAATAACTGCCCCAGAGTGACCAGTAGTGACCATTAACTGCCCCAGAGTGACCCAGAGTGACCAAAAACTGCCCCAGAGTGACCAATAACTGCCGCAGAGTGACCAATAACTGCCCCAGAGTGACCCATAACTGCCCCAGAGTGACCCAGAGTGACCCAGAGTGACCCAAAGTGACCCAGAGTGACCAATAACTGCCCCAGAGTGACCCAGAGTGACCCATAACTGCCCCAGAGTGACCCATAACTGCCCCAGAGTGACCAACAGTGACCCATAACTGCCCCAGAGTGACCAAAAACTGCCCCAGAGTCACCAATAACTGCCCCAGAGTGACCAAAAACTGCCCCAGAGTCACCAATAAGTGACCCATAAGTGGCCAAGAGTGACCAAAAACTGCCCCAGAGTGACCAGCAGTGACCAATAACTGCCCCAGAGTGACCAATAACTGCCCCAGAGTGACCAGCAGTGACCCAGAGTGACCAATAACTGCCCCAGAGTGACCAATAACTGCCCCAGAGTGACCAGTAGTGACCATTAACTGCCCCAGAGTGACCCAGAGTGACCCATAACTGCCCCAGAGTGACCCATAACTGCCCCAGAGTGACCCAGAGTGACCAATAACTGCCCCAGAGTGACCCAGAGTGACCCATAACTGCCCCAGAGTGACCAAAAACTGCCCCAGAGTGACCCAGAGTGACCAATAACTGCCCCAGAGTGACCCATAACTGCCCCAGAGTGACCAAAAACTGCCCCAGAGTGACCCATAACTGCCCCAGAGTGACCCATAACTGCCCCAGAGTGACCCAGAGTGACCAATAACTGCCCCAGAGTGACCCATAACTGCCCCAGAGTGACCAATAGCTGCCCCAGAGTGACCAATAACTGCCCCAGAGTGACCCAGAGTGACCCATAACTGCCCCAGAGTGACCCATAACTGCCCCAGAGTGACCCATAACTGCCCCAGAGTGCCCCGTAGTGCCCCGTGGCGCCCACGGGCGCTCGCTCACCTGCGTGGCCGGCCCCAGGTCGTAGCACCAGGGGCAGCTGTGGGGCAGGAGCACCCCCTGCACCGCCAGCGCCAGGAAGGACACGATGGCCGCCACGATGTCCAGCGCCAGCGCCGCCCGAGCCTGCGGCCGGAGGGACCCTGAGTGACCCTGAGTGACCACTGACCGCTGAGTGACCCTGAGTGACCCCTGAGTGACCCTTGAGTGACCGCTGAGTGACCCTGAGTGACCACTGACCCCTGAGTGACCACTGAGTGACCCTGAGTGACCCCTGAGTGACCACTGAGTGACCCTGAGTGACCGCTGAGTGACCCCTGAGTGACCACTGAGTGACCACTGAGTGACCCTGAGTGACCACTGAGTGACCCCTGAGTGACCGCTGAGTGACCACTGAGTGACCCTGAGTGACCCCTGACCCCTGAGTGACCACTGAGTGACCCTGAGTGACCCCTGAGTGACCCCTGAGTGACCACTGAGTGACCCTGAGTGACCCTGAGTGACCCCTGACCCCTGAGTGACCCTTGAGTGACCCTGAGTGACCCCTGAGTGACCCCTGACCCCTGAGTGACCCCTGAGTGACCGGAGTGACCACTGAGTGACCCTGAGTGACCCTGAGTGACCACTGGAGTGACCCCTGAGTGCCCCTGAGTGACCCCTGAGTGACCCCAAAATGTCCCCAAGTGTCATGGAAATATCCCCAAAGGTCCCCAAAATGATCCCAAATGTCCCCAATGTCATCTAAATGTCCCCAAATGTCCCACAAATGTCCCTATACCATCCCCAAATGTCCCCAGCTGTCCCCAAATGTCCCCAAATGTCCCCAAATGTCCCCAGCTGTCCCCAGATGTCCCCAAATTGTCCCCGGCTGTCCCCAGGCTCACCCGTCCCGCCGAGGGCCCTTTGGCCATGGCCGCCAGCGCCGCCCCCGCCACCATCAGCTGTGGGGGAGGGGAAGGGTGGGACCCAGCCCCAAACCAGTACAGACCAGTTCAGACCAGTACAGACCAGTTCAGACCAGTTCAGACCAGTAACCCCAATCCCCTCCCAGTACAGACCAGTACAGACCAGTTCAGACCAGTTCAGACCAGTAACCCCCAATCCCCTCCCAGTACAGACCAGTATAAACCAGTAACCCCAAATCCCCTTTTTACCCATCCCAGTTTGTCCCAGTCCCCTCCCAGTTCCCTCCCAGTTCCCTCCCAGTTTATCCCAGTTTGTCCCAGTTCCCTCCCAGTCCCTCCCTGTTTGATCCCAGCCCTTCCCAGTTTATCCCAGTCCATCCCAGTCCCTCCCACTTTATCCCAGTTCCCTCCCACTTTGTCCCAGTCCCCCCCAGTCCCCCCAGTCCCTCCCAGTCCCCCCAGTTCCCTCCCAGTTTGATCCCAGTTCCCTCCCAGTCCCTCCCAGTCTGTCCCAGTTTTTCCCAGTTTGATCCCAGTCCCTCCCAGTTCCCTCCCAGTCCCTCCCAGTTTATCCCACTTCCCTCCCAGTCCATCCCAGTCCCCCCCAGTCCCTCCCAGTTTGATCCCAGTCCCTCCCAGTCCCTCCCAGTCCATCCCAGTTTATCCCAGTTCCCTCCCAGTCCCTCCCAGTTTGATCCCAGTCCCTCCCAGTCCCCCCCAGTCCCCCCAGTCCCCCCAGTTCCCCCAGTCCCTCACCACGGGCCCGCTGCCCAGGGGCGCCCCCAGCTGCGCCGCCAGGGGGTCCCCGAGCGTGGCCAGCAGGGACCCCCCGAGGGCCACCTGGAGGCTCCCGAGCAGCACCTGCGACACCTGGGGGGGGAGGGGCGGTGAGGGGGGGGGGGGGTGGGGCTGCCCCTCCCCCACCCCCCCCAAAAAACACCCCCCCAAAAATCCCGACCCCGACCCGGATTTGCCCCTCCCCCACCCTTAAAAGAGCCCAAATCGCCCCTCCCCCACCCCCAAAAAAGAGCCGGATCCGCCCCTCCCCCACCCCCAATAACCAGCTGAATCCGCCCCTCCCCCACCCCCAAAACTGCCCCGCCCCCACCCCCCAAAAAGAGCCAAATCCGCCCCTCCCCCCACCCCAAAATTGCCCCTCCCCCCACCCCCCAAAAAGGGCCAAATCCGCCCCTCCCCCACCCCAAAATCCCCCCCCAAAAAGGGCCAAATCCGCCCCTCCCCCACCATTAAAAACCGCCCCTCCCCCACCCCCCGAAAGACCCCCTCACAAACCCCAAATCCGCCCCTCCCCCACCTCAAAAAGGAGCCAATCTGCCCCTCCCCCACCCCAGAAAGAACCCTGGATTTGCCCCTCCCCCACCCTAAAAAGGACCCCAAATCTCCCCTCCCCCACCCCAAAAACGACCCTGGATTTGCCCCTCCCCCATCCCCAAAATCGCCCCTCCCCCACCCCAAAAACGGCCCTGGATTTGCCCCTCCCCCATCCCCAAAAATGTTTTTTACCCCTCCCCCACCCCCAAAATTCGCCCCTCCCCCACCCCAGAAGAGCCGGATTTGCCCCTCCCCCACCCTCAAAGACCACAAATCGCCCCCCCCCCCGACCTCCCCTCCCCCACCCTAAAAAGGACCCACATTTGGCCCCTCCCCCACCCGGAAAAAGACCCCAAATCTCCCCTCCCCCATCCCTCCAAGCCCCTCCCCCCACCCTACAAAGGAGCCAAAATTGCCCCTCCCCCAACCCAAAACTGCCCTTCCCCCACGCCCCCCCAAAGGACCCCAATTCCGCCCCTCCCCCACCCCGCAAATCCCCTCCCCCACCCTCCAAAAAAGACCCCAAATTCCGCCCCTCCCCCACCCCGCAAATCCCCTCCCCCACCCTCCAAAAAAGACCCCAAATTCCGCCCCTCCCCCACCCCGCAAATCCCCTCCCCCACCCTCCAAAAAAGACCCCAAATTCCGCCCCTCCCCCACCCCCAAAACGACTCCAACCCCGCCCCTCCCCCACCCCTTAAAGCCCCTCCCCCACAGAGGGGGAGAGCCGCCCCCTCCCCCCACCCAACGGAGCCAAAATTGCCCCTCCCCCACCCCAGAAAGGACCCCGAACTGGCCCCTCCCCCACCCCGAACTGGCCCCTCCCCCACCCCTTCAAGCCCCTCCCCCACCCCAAACGGAGCCAAATTTGCCCCCGCCCCTCCCCCACCCCCAGCCCCGCCCCTCCCCCTCCCCCAGCCCCGCCCCTCCCCCACTCCCCAGCCCCGCCCCTCCCCCCAGCCCCGCCCCTCCCCCTCCCCGATCGCTCCCAAATTCCAAAGTCCAAAAGGTCCCAAAGCCGCCCCTCCCCCACCCCTGCGCCTCCCAGTTAACTCCCAGTACAGACCAGTATAAACCAGTATAGACCAGTAACCCTAAACCCCAAACCAGTATGGGCCAGTATAAACCAGTACAGACCAGTATAGACCAGTATAGACCAGTAACCCTAAACCCCAAACCAGTATGGACCAGTATAAACCAGTACAGACCAGTATAAACCAGTATAGACCAGTAACCCTAAACCCCAAACCAGTATAAACCAGTACAAACCAGTACAGACCAGTATAGACCAGTATAAACTGTAACCCCAAACCAGTATAAACCAGTACAGACCAGTATAAACCAGTATAGACCAGTACAAACCAGTATAGACCACTATAGACCAGTGACTGCAAACCCCAAACCAGTATAGACCAGTACAAACCAGTATAAACCAGTATAAACCAGTATAAACTGTAACCCCAAACCAGTATAAACCAGTATAAACCAGTAACCCCAAACCAGTATAAACCAGTATAAACCACTAACCCCAAACCAGTACAAACCAGTACAAACCAGGAACTACAAACCCCAAACCACTATAACCCAGTAACCCCAAACCAGTACAAACCAGTAGAGACCAGTATAAACCAGTAACCCCAAACCAGTATAAACCAGCACAAACCAGTAACCGCAAACCCCAAACCAGTATAAACCAGTATAGACCAGTTCAAACCAGTAACCTCCAATCCCCTCCCCGTACAAACCAGTAACCCCCAATATCCTCCCAGTATAAACCAGTATAAACCAGTAACCCCAAATCCCTCCCAGTATCCCCAGTTTAATCCCAGCCCCTCCCAGTTCATCCCAGTAACCCCAAACCAGTACAAACCAGTATAAACCAGTAACCCCAAACCCCTTCCCAGTATAAACCAGTAACCCCAAATCCCCTTTTTACCCCTCCCAGTCCCTCCCAGTAACCCCCAACCCCCTCCCAGTATAAACCAGTAACCCCAGACCCTCTCCCAGTATAAACCAGTAACCCCAAACCCCTCCCAGTATAAACCAGTAACCCCAACCCCCTCCCAGTATAAACCAGTAACCCCAACCCCCTCCCAGTATAAACCAGTAACCCCAGACCCTCTCCCAGTATAAACCAGTAACCCCAGACCCCCTCCCAGTATAAACCAGTAACCCCAACCCCCTCCCAGTATAAACCAGTAACCCCAACCCCCTCCCAGTATAAACCAGTAACCCCAAACCCCTCCCAGTATAAACCAGTAACCCCAGACCCCTCCCAGTATAAACCAGTAACCCCAGACCCCTCCCAGTATAAACCAGTAACCCCAGACCCTCTCCCAGTATAAACCAGTAACCCCAAACCCCTTCCCAGTATAAACCAGTAACCCCAGACCCCCTCCCAGTATAAACCAGTAACCCCCAGACCCTCTCCCAGTATAAACCAGTAACCCCAGACCCTCTCCCAGTGTAAACCAGTAACCCCCAACCCCCTCCCAGTATAAACCAGTCCAAACCAGTAACCCCAAACCCCTCCCAGTATAAACCAGTAACCCCCAACCCCCTCCCAGTATAAAC
>NW_024037447.1:685807-701446 GCF_015832195.1 Motacilla alba alba
GAATCCACCCGGGAACCCCAAAATTCGGGAGCGGGGAGACGAAATTCGGGAATCGGATCCCAAAATTTGGGTTCCGGACCCCAAAATCAGCCCAGGAACCCCAAAATTTAGGGATTTGACCCCAAAATTCGGGAAGTGGACCCCAAAATTTGGGAATTTCACCCCAAAATCAGCTCGGGAACCCCAAAATTCAGGAATGGGTCCCGAAATTCGGGAATTTAACCCCAAAATTCAGGGATAGGACCCCAAAATTCGGGAATTTCATCCCAAAATTTGGGAGTTTGACCCCAAAATCAGCTCGGGAACCCCAAAATTCGGGAATTGGATCTGAAATTCGGGAATTGGACCCCAAAATTTGGGAGTTTGACCCCAAAATCCACCCGGGAACCCCAAAATCTGGGAATGGGACCTGAAATTCGGGAATCGGACCCCAAAATTTGGGAGTTTTACCCAAAAATTCAGGAATTTACCCCAAAATTAGCTCCAGAACCCCAAAATTCGGGAATGGGACCCCAAAATTCGGGATTGGACCCCAAAATAAGCCCAGGAACCCCAAAATCCAGGAATGGGACCCAAAATTCGGGAATGGGACCCGAAATTCGGGAATTTGTCCCCAAATTAGGGTCCCGGATCCCAAATTTTTGGGATTGTTTCCCCAAAATGATCCCAGGAACCCCAAAATTCGGGAATTTCACCCCAAAATTTGGGAATTTCACCCCAAAATCAGCCCGGGAACCCCAAAATCTGGGAATGGGACCCAAAATTCGGGAATTTAATCCCAAAATTTGGGTCCCAGACCCCAAAATTTTGGGCTTTAACCCCAAAATGATCCCAGGAACCCCAAAATTCGGGAATTTCACCCCAAAATTTGGGAATTTGGGCCCCAAAATCCCCCCCCGAACCCCCCCAGTGACGTCATCGAGCCCCCACATGACGTCATCCCCCCCCCCCCCCCCACGGTGACATCATCGACCTCCCAGGAAACCCCAAACGGCAGAATTGAGAACCAAACCCCGCCCCGATGATGTCACAGCCTCATTTGCATACATCTCATTTGCATAGCCCACCCCAGCTGAGTTCACCGTTTGCCCATCCCCTATTAGCATCTCATTTGCATACCAGCGACCCACCCACACCAAGGAGGCGAGGCACGGCAGTCCAGCTCATTTGCGTGTTCATTTGCATGTTCATTTACATATCGGGGCTTGGCACAATTAATCCGTTATTTATGGCACTCATTTGCATACGGGCGTTCGTTTGCATACAGCGATGTGTTGACACGGCGGTGCTCATTTGCATACGGTGCTCGGTGCTCATTTGCATGCCCCGCCTCATGTGCAGGTTCATTTGCATATCGCCATTGAGATGTGCATTTGTGCGGCTGTGTCAGTGCTCATTTGCATATCGCTTGTTTATGTACAGCTCATTTACATAATAAATTACCCGCGGTTACAATCGTCGTCGCTCATCTCCGTCTCATTTGCATACCGACAACACGGCAACGCTCCCATTTGCATATCATCTCATTTACATGTATTTACACACCCCTCATTTGCATATACCAACCAATATGTATTGCCACACCCCCTCATTTGCATAAAGTGCTGTTGAGGTCTCGTCCTCTTTTCTCATTGACGTATTGCTCTTTTAATATCTCTCATTTGCATACGGCTCATTTGCATACGGCTCATTTACATGCGCACTCCCTCTCACACTGGGGGGGGGGAGGGATCGACCCCAAAATTGGGGAATTTTACCCCAAAATTTGGGGGATTTCTCCCAAAAATTTGGGGATTTTTTTTGTCCCAAAATTTGGATTTTTTACCCCAAATTTTTGGGAATTTCTCCCGAAAATTTTGGGAACTTTTGGCCCCAAATTTTGGGGTTTTGACCCCAAATTTCGGGGGATTTTCAGCAAAATTTGGGGATTTTTTTGTCCCAAAATTTGGATTTTTTACCCCAAATTTTGGGGGATTTTTGGTGAAATTTTGGGGCTTTTTTCCTAAATTTTGGGGGATTTTTTTACCCCAAAATTTTGGGGATTTCTCCCAAAATTTGGGGATTTTTTTGCCCCAAATTTTGGATTTTTTACCCCAAATTTTGGGATTTTTTCCCAAAATTTTGGGGTGGGGGGAGGGGGAGGGGCCATGCGGGGTCAGGGGTGGGGGAGGGGACGGGGGGGTCCCCCCCGGGGGGGTTATTGCAGGGGGGGGCCCTGGGGGGGGGCAGGGGTCAGGGGTCACTCAGGGGTCACTCAGGGGTCAAAGGTCACTCAGGGGTCACTCAGGGGTCACTCAGGGGTCAGGGGTCACAGGTCACTCAGGGGTCACTCAGTGGTCAGTCAGGAGTCAGTCAGGGGTCACTCAGGGGTCAAAGGTCACTCAGGGGTCATTCAGAGTCACTCGGGGTCACTCAGGGTCACTCAGGGGTCACTCAGGGTCACTCGGGGTCACTCAGGGGTTAAAGGTCACTCAGGGGTCACTCAGGGGTCAGTGGTTACTCAGGGGTCACTCAGGGGTCACTCAGGGGTCACTCGGGGTCACTCAGGGTCACTCAGGGGTCACTCGGGGTCACTCAGGGTCACTCAGGGTCACTCGGGGGTCACTCTGGGGTCACTCAGGGGTCACTCATGGTCACTCAGGGGTCACTCAGGGGTCACTCAGGGTCACTCAGGGTCACTCAGGGTCACTCAGGGGTCACTCAGGGGTCACTCAGGGTCACTCAGGGGTCACTCAGGGGTCACTCAGGGGTCACTCAGGGGTCACTCGGGGTCACTCGGGGACACTCAGGGTCACTCAGGGGTCACTCAGGGTCACTCAGGGGTCACTCAGGGGTCAGAGGTCACTCAGGGTCACTCGGGGTCACTCGGGGGTCACTCAGGGGTCACTCAGGGGTCACTCGGGGTCACTCGGGGGTCACTCAGTGGTCACTCAGGGGTCACTCGGGGTCACTCGGGGTCACTCAGGGACACTCGGGGTCACTCAGGGGTCACTCGGGGTCACTCGGGGTCACTCGGGGGTCACTCAGTGGTCACTCAGGGTCACTCAGGGTCACTCGGGGTCACTCAGGGGTTAAAGGTCACTCAGGGGTCACTCAGGGGTCAGTGGTTACTCAGGGGTCACTCAGGGGTCACTCAGGGGTCACTCAGGGACACTCAGGGGTCACTCAGGGGTCAAAGGTCACTCAGGGTCACTCAGGGTCACTCGGGGTCACTCAGGGGTCACTCAGGGGTCACTCAGGGGTCACTCGGGGTCACTCAGGGGTCACTCGGGGGTCACTCGGGGTCACTCAGGGTCACTCAGGGGTCACTCAGGGGTCACATGGCGTCACTCAGGGTCACTCAGGGGTCAAAGGTCACTCAGGGTCACTCAGGGACACTCGGGGTCACTCGGGGTCACTCAGGGGTCACTCAGGGTCACTCAGGGTTCAGAGGTCACTCATTGGTCACTCAGGGGTCACTCAGGGGTCACTCAGGGGTCACTCAGGGTCACTCGGGGTCACTCGGGGTCACTCAGTGGTCACTCAGGGTCACTCGGGGTCACTCAGGGTCACTCGGGGTCACTCAGGGGTCACTCGGCCACCTGGCCGCCGCCGCAGTTCTCCTTGCTCTCCGAGGTGATGGCCAGGTACTCCGACCTGGGGGGGGGAGGGGCGAAATCCGGGGTGGGGGAGGGGCCCCGAATTTGGGGCGAGCCCCCAGAAACCCCCAAATTCCCGTTTTTCTCCCCAATTTCCCCCCAAATTTCCCTTTCCCCCCCCCCCAAAATTTTCCCATTATCCCCCATTTTTCACCCCATTTCCCCGCCCTGGGCCACGCCCATTTCAGACCACGCCCCCTTCCCGACCACACCCCTTTAAGCCACACCCCCAAACCTTTATCCCCTCAAGTCCCCAAAATTTCGCCCCCATTTTGAAGCTTTTTGCCCCAAATCCTCCCCCCCCATCAAGCCACGCCCCGTTTAGGCCACTCCCACCCCAAGCCACGCCCACCCCGCCCCTCGGCCTCCCGATTTGTCCGATTTTACCCCAAAATTTGCATTTTTCTCCCCCGTTTTCCCGCCAAAACCCCATCCCAAGTGAAGCCACGCCCCCTTCCTGGCCACACCCCGTTAAACCACGCCCCAAATAAACCACGCCCCCTCAGATCATCGACCCCCCCCAATTTTTGCCAAATTCCCCCATTTTTATCCCAAACCCCTCCCCCAAAATCAAGCCACGCCCCTTTAAGACCACACCTGATCCCAAGCCACGCCCCTTAACCCAAGCCACGCCCTCTTTCCAATTTTGGCGTTTCCCCGCCCAATTTCCCCCTTTTTGCCCAAATTTTCACATTTCCCCCCCAAATATCCAACCCGACCAACTCCGAATTCAAACCACGCCCCCCTTAAACCACGCCCACCTCTAAAGCCACGCCCCAACCCAAACCACGCCCCCTCGCCTCCTTAATCCTCCAGTTTGGCCCAAATTCTCTCCTTTTTTACCCAAATTTTCCCTTCCCCTCCCCCCCCAAATTATTACTTCCCCTTCCCAAAACTAGGCCACGCCCCTTTAGGCCACACCCACACCCGAAGCCACGCCCACAACCCCCAAGCCACGCCCCCTATTGCCATTTGAAACCCCGTTTTCCTCCCAATTTCCCCATTTTTACCCCAATTTTTATCCCCCCCATTTAGCCACACCCGCTTAGGCCACACCCACCCCTAAAGCCACGCCCCTATATTTTAAGCCACGCCCCCCACCCGTTTAAAACCCCCTTTTCCCTCCCAATTTCCCCATTTTTGGCCTCATTTTCACCCAGTTTTCTGCATTTTCCCCCCAAAACTTTGCCTTGTAATTAAGCCACACCCCTTAGAGCCACGCCCCCTAAGACCACGCCCTCACGCTTTAAGCCACGCCCCCCGCCCGTTTAAAACCCCCTTTTTCCTCCCAATATCCCCATTTTTGGCCTCATTTTCACCCAGTTTTCTACATTTTTCCCCAAAATTTCGCCTCATAATTAAGCCACGCCCCTAAAACCATGCCCCCTGAAACCACGCCCCTAGAACCACGCCCCCACCCTTTAAGCCACGCCCCCCAGCCATTTAAAACCCCCTTTTTCCTCCCAATATCCCCATTTTTGGCCTCATTTTCACCCAGTTTTCTACATTTTTCCCCAAAATTTCGCCTCATAATTAAGCCACGCCCCTAAAACCATGCCCCCTGAAACCACGCCCCTAGAACCACGCCCCCACCCTTTAAGCCACGCCCCCCAGCCATTTAAAACCCCCTTTTCCCTCCCAATATCCCCATTTTTTGCCCCGTTTTCGCCCATTTTTTTGCATTTTCCCCCCAAAATTTTGCCTCGGGATTAAGCCACGCCCTCTCCCGGCCCCACCCAGCGAGGCCCCGCCCACTCACGCGCTGTCGGGGGGCGGGGCGGCGGCCGCCACCTTGCGGTAGCAGTAGAGCATCTCGGCGGCCAGCCAGAGCGTCAGCACCACGATCAGCACGTACATCAGGATCTCGGAGACGATGGACGCCAGGTCCCGCCGCGCTGGGGGGGGGGCCAAAAAATTCCCCAAATCCCGGGAAATGTCCCCCCCAAAAAAATCCCGCGAAAATTCCCCCCCAAAAAATCCAAGAAAACCCCAGAAAAATCGGTGATTTTTTAAAGGAAATCTGGGATTTCTCCCTCCCCACCCCCCAAAAAAAATTCTGAAATTCTTGAAAAAATCCGCAAAAATGTCCCCAAAATCTGAAAGAAATCCCCAAAAAGTCCCTCCCAGTAACTCCCAGTTCATCCCAGTAACTCCCAACCCCATCCCAGTCCATCCCAGTAACTCCCAGTCCATCCCAGTAACTCCCAGTCCCCTCCCAGTAACTCCCAGTATATCCCAGTCCCTCCCAGTCCCTCCCAGTCCATCCCAGTCCATCCCAACCCCATCCCAGTCCATCCCAGTAACTCCCAGTCCATCCCAGTAACTCCCAGTCCATCCCAGTAACTCCCAGTCCACCCCCAGTAACTCCCAACCCCATCCCAGTTCCATCCCAGTATATCCCAGTCCCTCCCAGTCCCCTCCCAGTATATCCCAGTCCCTCCCAGTCCCCTCCCAGTAACTCCCAACCCTATCCCAGTCCCTCCCAGTCCCTCTCAATTCCCTCCCAGTCCATCCCAGTCCATCCCAGTAACTTCCAGTCACTCCCAGTCCCTCCCAGTCCATCCCAGGCCGTCCCAGTCCATCCCAGTCCCCTCCCAGTCCATCCCAGTCCCATCCCAGTAACTCCCAACCCCATCCCAGTCCCTCCCAGTCCCTCCCAGTCCCTCTCAATTTCCTCCCAGCCCCCTCCCAGTCCATCCCAGTTCATCCCAGTCCCTCCCAGTATATCCCAGTCCCTCCCAGTCCCCCTCAATTCCCTCCGAGTCTCTCCCAATGAACTCTCAGTGTCTCCCTTGCTCCCCCTGCTGGCAGCTTTGGGAACTGCAGCGTTCTCCCAGTGACTCCCAGTTCATCCCAGTAACTCCCAGTCCCTCCCAGTCCATCCCAGTTCATCCCAGTAACTCCCAGTCCCTCCCAGTCCATCCCAGTGCCTCCCAGTCCCTCCCAGTGCCTCCCAGCACCTTTCTCCACCACGGCCAGCCGCAGGGTCTGGTTCCTGGCCAGGCTGTAGGTGTAGCCCAATCCCATCCCAGTCCCTCCCAGTGCCTCCCAGTCCCTCCCAGTCCCCCTCAATTCCCTCCCAGTCTCTCCCAATGAACTCTCAGTGTCTCCCTTGCTCCCCCTGCTGGCAGCTTTGGGAACTGCAGCGTTCTCCCAGTGACTCCCAGTTCATCCCAGTAACTCCCAGTTCATCCCAGTGCCTCCCAGTTCATCCCAGTGCCTCCCAGTCCCTCCCAGTTCATCCCAGTGCCTCCCAGCACCTTTCTCCACCACGGCCAGCCGCAGGGTCTGGTTCCTGGCCAGGCTGTAGGTGTAGCCCAATCCCCTCCCAGTCCCTCCCAGTTCATCCCAGTAACTCCCAGTGCCTCCCAGTCCATCCCAGTGCCTCCCAGTTCATCCCAGTGCCTCCCAGCACCTTTCTCCACCACGGCCAGCCGCAGGGTCTGGTTCCTGGCCAGGCTGTAGGTGTAGCCCTCGAAGGTCAGGTTGCGTTTCAGGCGGCACACGTACTGCCCGGCGTGGCCGTGCTCCACCGCCTTCAGCCACACCGACAGGTCCTGCAGGTCCCGCGTGCCCCGCGAGCCGTTCCAGGAGATCACGCCGAAGAACGGCCCGGGAGCCACCCACTCGCCCTCCTCGGGGCTGTAGTGCAGGATCTGCACCAGTAAGAACCAGTAAGAACCGGTACAAACCAGTACAAACCAGTGCGGGTTAGCGGGAAGGGACTGGAAACGGGGCTCGGTTCGGTGGCGCCGTCCGGTGGCTGGGTCTGGTATTGCAACCGGGTTTTGTTGCCGCTCCCAGTTCAGCCCAGTCCCTCCCAGTAAGTCCCAGTCCCTCCCAATCCCCTCCCAGTATAAACCAGTAACCCCAAATCCCCTTTTTACCCATCCCAGTCCCTCCCAGTCCATCCCAGACTGCCCCAAACCCCTCCGAGTCCCTCCCAGTTCCATCCCAGTATAACCCAGTCCATCCCAATCCCCTCCCAGTCCCTCCCAGTCCCTCCCAGTATATCCCAGTCACTCCCAGTAAGTCCCAGTCCCTCCCAATCCCCTCCCAGTACATCCCAGTATAAACCAGTAACCCTAAATCCCCTTTTTACCCATCCCAGTCCCTCCCAGTAAGTCCCAGTCCCTCCCAGTTTATCCCAGCCCCTCCCAATCCCCTCCCAGTCCCTCCCAATCCCCTCCCAGTATAAACCAGTAACCCTAAATCCCCTTTTTACCCATCCCAGTCCCTCCCAGTTTATCCCAGCCCGTCCCAGTCCCTCCCAGTTCAATCCCAGTATAACCCAGTCCATCCCAATCCCCTCTCAGTATATCCCAGTCCCTCCCAGTCCCTCCCAGTCCATCCCAATCCCCTCCCAGTCCCTCCCAGTCCCCTCCCAGTCCCTCCCAGTCCCTCCCAGTTTATCCCAGTCCCCTCCCAGCTCCCTCCCAGTATAAACCAGTAACTCTAAATCCCCTTTTTATCCATCCCAGTCCCTCCCAGTCCCCTCCCAGTCCCTCCCAATCCCCTCCCAATCCCCTCCCAATCCCTCCCAATCCCTCCCAGTCCATCCCAATCCCTCCCAATCCCTCCCAGTCCCCCCCAATCCCCTCCCAGTCCCTCCCAGTCCCCCCCAATCCCCTCCCAGTCCCTCCCAGTCCGTCCCAGTGCCTCCCAGTGACCTTCTGGAAGTGGGGTCCCCCCTGGGGCCGGAAGAACCACTCGCTCTCGGCCTCGGCCGGGGTCTCGCTGCGGCGCTTGCAGGCGATGCAGAGCAGCCGGAACGGCGCCCCCAGCACGGCCTCCGTGCCCGAGGCCACCTCCACGCAGCCCCCCAGCGCCCCCGAGGCTGCGGCCGCGGGACAAAGGGGGGGTCAGGAGGGAATTCCCAAATTTTCCCCAAATTCCCAAAAAATTCCGCGAAATTTGACCAAGTTTTGGTGAAAAAAACCACCCCAAAATAGGTAAAACTGACCCAAAATGGACCCAAAATAGAAGCCCAAGATCCCAAAAATGGGGAGAAGGGGAGAAAGGGGGGTCGGGAGGGAATTCCCAAATTTTCCCCAAATTCCCAAAAAAATTCGGAGAAATTTTGTTGAACTTTGACTGAATTTTGGTCAAAAAACGTCCAAAAATGGTTAAAATTAACCCAAAATGGACCCAAAATACAAGCCCAAGAGCCCAAGAATGGGGAGAAGGGGAGAAAGGGGGGTCAGGAGGGAATTCCCAAATTTTTCCCAAATTTCCCCAAAAAAATTCCGTGAAATTCCGTCGAAATTTGACCAAATTTTGGACAAAAAACGCCCCAAAATGGTTAAAATTGACCCAAAATGGACCCAAAATAGAAGCCCAAGATCCCAAGAATGGGGAGAAGGGGAGAAAGGGGGGTCGGGAGGGAATTCCCAAATTTTTCCCAAATTTCCCCAAAAATTCCGTGAAATTCGGTCGAAATTTGAGCGAATTTTGGTCAAAAAACGCCCAAAAATGGTTAAAATTGACCCAAAATTGACCCAAAATACAAGCCCAAGATCCCAAGAATGGAGAGAAGGGGAGAAAGGGGGGTTGGGAGGGAATTCCCAAATTTTGGTGGAGGTCAGGGAGAAATTCCCAAATTTTCCCCAAATTCCCCAAAAATTTTCCGTCGGAATTTGACCAAAATGTGGTCAAAAAAAACCCCTTAAAAATCCACCCCAAAACCGTTAAAATTGACCCAAAGTGGACCCAAAATCCACCCCCAGGACCCCAAAATTCCAGAGAGGGGGGGTCAGGAAGGAATTCCCAAATTTTCCCGGAATTCCCAAAAAAATTCCGTTGAAATTCGGCCAAGATTTGGTTCAAAAATTGTTCAAATTCGCCCAAAAGGCATCAAAATCCAGCCCCAAATGTCCCGAAATTGACCCAAAATCCCCCAAAATCCAACCCCGAGAGGCCAAAAACAGGGAGGGGAACAAGGGGCCCCAAAATTCCCCAAAAAATCCCAAAATTATCCCAAAAAATTCCCCCAAAATTTCCCGAAAATTCCCCCAAAATTCACTGAAATCGACCCCACCCAAATCCAACCTCAAACGGACCCAAAATCCCCCGAAATGGACCCAAAATTCAACCCCGGGAACCCCAAAATTTGGGATTTGGGGATCAGGGATTCCGGAATTCCCAAGAAATCCCAAAAATTCCCCCAAAAATTGGCCAAAAATTCCTCAAAACCCGGCCCCAAAAACCCCAAAATTGGCCCAAATTGGAGCCGAATTTGGGGACATTTGGGCGTTTTGGGGTCCCAGGTGACATTTGAGGACATTTTGGGGACATTTGGGGACATTTTTGGGGTCCCAGGTGACATTTGGGGACATTTTTGGAACATTTGGGGAAATTTTGGGGACATTTTGGGGGTCCAAGTGACATTTGGGGACATTTTGGGGACATTTGGGGGTCCCAGGTGACATCTGGGGACATTTTGGGAACCTTTGGGGACATTTTTGGGGTCCCAGGTGACATCTGGGGACATTTGGGGACATTTTGGGGGTCCCAGGTGACATTTTGGGGACATTCGAGGACATTTTGGGGACATTGGGGGACATTTTGGGGTCCCCGGTGACATTTTGGGGACATTTGGGGACATTTTGGGGTCCCAGGTGACATTTGGGGACATTTTGGGGACATTTGGGGGTCCCAAGTGACATTTGGGGACATTTTCGGAACCTTTGGGGACATTTTGGGGACATTTTTGGGGTCCCAGGTGACATCTGGGGACATTTTTGGGCCATTTCGGGCCATTTTGGGGACATTTGGGGGTCCCAGGTGACATTTGGGGACATTTGGGGACATTTTCGGAACCTTTGGGGACATTTTGGGGACATTTTTGGGGTCCCAGGTGACATCCGGGGACATTTTCGGGACATTTTGGGGACATTTGGGGGGTCCCAGGTGCCATTTTGGGGACATTTGAGGACATTTGGGGGACATTTGGGGACATTTTGGGGTCCCAGGTGACATCCGGGGACATTTTCGGGACATTTGGGGACATTCTGGGCTCCCCGGTGACATTTTGGGGACATTTGGGGACATTTTGGGGACATTTTGGGGACATTTGGGGACATTTTTGGGGTCCCCGGTGACATTTTGGGGACATTTGGGGACATTTTGGGGTCCCAGGTGACATTTGGGGACATTTTGGGGACATTTGGGGGTCCCAAGTGACATTTGGGGACATTTTCGGAACCTTTGGGGACATTTTGGGGACATTTTTGGGGTCCCAGGTGACATCTGGGGACATTTTTGGGCCATTTCGGGCCATTTTGGGGACATTTGGGGGTCCCAGGTGACATTTGGGGACATTTGGGGACATTTTCGGAACCTTTGGGGACATTTTGGGGACATTTTTGGGGTCCCAGGTGACATCCGGGGACATTTTCGGGACATTTTGGGGACATTTGGGGGGGTCCCAGGTGCCATTTTGGGGACATTTGAGGACATTTGGGGGACATTTGGGGACATTTTGGGGTCCCAGGTGACATCCGGGGACATTTTCGGGACATTTGGGGACATTCTGGGCTCCCCGGTGACATTTTGGGGACATTTGGGGACATTTTGGGGACATTTTGGGGACATTTGGGGACATTTTTGGGGTCCCCGGTGACATTTTGGGGACATTTGGGGACATTTTGGGTCCCCGGTGACATTTTGGGGACATTTTGGGGACATTTGGGGACATTTTGGGGTCCCCGGTGACATTTGGGGACATTTTGGGGACATTCGAGGACATTTTGGGGACATTTGGGGACATTTTGGGCACATTTAGGGGTCCCAAGTGACATTTTGGGTACATTTTGGGGGTCCCAGGTGACATCTGGTGACATTTCAGGACATTTGGGGGACATCTGGGGACATTTTTGGGGACATTTTGGGGACATTCGGGTGATCCCCAGTGACAGTCTGGGGACATTTGGGGACATTTTGGGGACATTTTTGGGGTCCCAGGTGACATTTGTGGACATTCGGGGACATTTTTGGGGTCCCAGGTGACATCTGGGGACATCTGGGGACATTTGGGGGTCCCAGGTGACATCTGGGGACATTTTTTGGACATTCGAGGACATTTTGGGAACATTTTGGGGTCCCCGGTGACATTTTGGGGACATTTTGGGGTCCCCGGTGACATTTTGGGGACATTTTGGGGACATTCGGGTGATCCCCAGTGACAGTTTGGGGACATTTGGGGACATTTTGGGGACATTTTTGGGGTCCCAGGTGACATTTGGGGACATTTTGGGGACATTTGGGGACATTTGGGGACATTTTGGGGACATTTGGGGACATTTTGGGGACATTTTGGGGACATTTTTGGGGTCCCAGGTGACATCTGGGGACATTTGGGGACATTTTCAGAACCTTTGGGGACATTTTGGGGACATTTTTGGGGTCCCAGGTGACATTTTGGGGACATTTTCGGGACATTTTGGGGACATTTGGGCTCCCCCGTGACATTTTGGGGACATTTGGGGACATTTTTGGGTCCCCGGTGACATTCGGGGGATCCCCAGTGACAGTTTGGGGACATCTGGGGACATTTTGGGGTCCCAGCTGACATTTGGGGACATTTGGGGGTCCCAAGTGACATTTGGGGACATTTTCGGAACCTTTGGGAACATTTTGGGGACATTTTTGGGGTCCCAGGTGACATCTGGGGACATTTTTGGGCCATTTCGGGCCATTTTGGGGACATTTGGGGGTCCCAGGTGACATTTGGGGACATTTGGGGACATTTTCGGAACCTTTGGGGACATTTTGGGGACATTTTTGGGGTCCCAGGTGACATCCGGGGACATTTTCGGGACATTTTGGGGACATTCTGGGCTCCCCGGTGACATTTTGGGGACATTTGAGGACATTTTGGGGACATTTGGGGACATTCTGGGCTCCCCGGTGACATTTTGGGGACATTTGGGGACATTTGGGGTCCCCGGTGCCATTCGGGGGGTCCCGAACTCACCCTCGAGGAGCCCGAGGAGCAGCGGCAGCAACATGGCGGCGCTTCGGCAATTTCCGGACACCTTCGGCTCTCTCCGGCCCGCTTCGGGCTCCCTTCGGCTCTTTCCGACCCTCCCCGGGCTCCCTTCGTCTACTTCCGGCCCGCTTCGCTTACTTCCGGCCCAGTTCGCTCCTTTCCGGCCCGGTTCGGTTCTTTCCGGCTCGGTTCGGTTCTTTCCGGCCCGGTTCGGTTCTTTCCGGCCCGGTTCGGTTCTTTCCGTACAGCTCCGGCCTTACTTCGGTTACCCCGCGCCCGCTTCGGCTCTTTCCGGATAACTTCGCCTCTTTTCGGCCCGGTTCCGATTTCCCCGGCCCAGTTGGGCCCAGTTGGGCCCAGTTGGGGCCCGGTTCAGCGGCTCCGGCCCCCTCAGCCCCCTGCCCGGCCCATGGGCCCCTCCCCCGCCGCAGGAGGAGGAGGAGGACGAGGAGGACGAGGAGGAAGAGCCCGGGACGGGTCGGAGGAGCCGCTTCAAGGCATGGCCGGACCCTCAGGCGGGTCCGCTCCGGCTCCGCTTCGGCTCTTTTCGGTCCCGCTCCGTCCCCGGCGTTCGGCTCTTTCCGCCTCCCGCTTCGCCGGCGCTCGGCTCTACTTCGGCTCTTTCCGGCTCTTTTCGGCTCCGCTCGGTCCCGGCGCACTGCGGCGCCCGAGGGAGGGGCGGGACCGGCAGATTGACGTCATCGAAGTGGGCGTGGCATCGGCGAGCCGGACTCTGCCCCTCCCCCCGGTGTCCCCGAAAGGGTCGCGATGTCCCCAAGGCCACCCCGAGGTGTCCCCGAGGGTGTCGCCGTGCCCTGGTGGCCCCAAGGAGCGTCCAGGTGTCCCCGAGGTGTCCCCGAGGCGCCCTCGAGGCGTCCCCGAGGTGTCCCCAAGGTGTCCCCAGGTTGTCCCCAAGGTGTCCCCAAGGTGTCCCCGTGTCCTCGAGGCCACCCCCTTGTCCCCAAGGTGTCCCCGAGGTTGTCCCAGTGTCCCCGAGTCCGTCGCAGTGTCCCCAAGTCCTTCTCGTTGTCCCCAGGTCCCTCCCGGTGTCCCCAAGGCCATCCCCGGAGTCCCCAAGGGTGTCCCCAAGTCCTCAAGGATGTCCCCAAGGCCACCTCCAGGTTGTCCCCATGTCCCCAAGGCCATCCCAGTGTCCCCGAGGGCGTCCCCATGTCCCCAGGAGTGTCCCAGGGATGTCCCAGTGTCCCCAAGGACGTCCCCAAGTCCATCCCAGTGTCCCCAGGTCCCTCCCGGTGTCCCCAAAGTGTCCCCAAAGTGTCCCTAAGGCCATTCTGATGTCCCCAAATGTCCCCAAAGTGTCCCCAGGGCCCTCCTGGTGTCCCCAAAGTGTCCCCAAGGCCATCCCGGTGTCCCCAACTCTACACCAGTGTCCCCAAAGTGTCCCCAAGGCCATCCCAGTGCTGTCCCCATGTCCCCAAAGTGTCCCCAAGGCCATCCCGGTGTCCTCAAAATGTCCCCAAAGTGTCCCCAGGGCCATCCTGGTGTCCCCAAATGTCCCCAAGGTGTCCCCAAGGCCATCCCGGTGTCCCCAAATGTCCCCAAGGTGTCCCCAGGTCTCTCCCGGTGTCCCCAAAGTGCCCCCAAAGTGTCCCCAGGTCCCTCCCGGTGTCCCCAAATGTCCCCAAGGTGTCCCCAGGTCCATCCCGGTGTCCTCAAAGTGTCCCCAAAGTGTCCCCAAGGCCATCCTGGTGTCCCCAGGTCCCTCCTGGTGTCCCCAACTCTGCCCCAGGGTCCCCAAAGTGTCCCCAAAGTGTCCCCAAGGCCATCCCGGTGTCCCCAACTCTACACCAGTGTCCCGAAAGTGTCCCCAGGGCCATCCTGGTGTCCCCAAATGTCCCCAAGGTGTCCCCAAGGCCATCCCGGTGTCCCCAAAGTGCCCCCAAAGTGTCCCCAGGTCCCTCCTGGTGTCCCCAACTCTGCCCCAGGGTCCCCAAGTCCTTCCTGGTGTCGCCAAATGTCCCCAAAGTGTCCCTAAGGCCATCCTGGTGTCCCCAAAGTGTCCCCAAAGTGTCCCCAGGGCCCTCCTGGTGTCCCCAAAGTGTCCCCAAGGCCATCCCGGTGTCCCCAACTCTACACCAGTGTCCCCAAAGTGTCCCCAGGGCCATCCTGGTGTCCCCAAATGTCCCCAAAGTGTCCCTAAGGCCATCCTGGTGTCCCCAAATGTCCCCAAGGTGTCCCCAAGGCCATCCTGGTGTCCCCAAATGTCCCCAAGGTGTCGCCAGGTCTCTCCCGGTGTCCCCAAAGTGCCCCCAAAGTGTCCCCAGGTCCCTCCCGGTGTCCCCAAATGTCCCCAAGGTGTCCCCAGGTCCATCCCGGTGTCCTCAAAGTGTCCCCAAAGTGTCCCCAAGGCCATCCTGGTGTCCCCAGGTCCCTCCTGGTGTCCCCAACTCTGCCCCAGGGTCCCCAAAGTGTCCCCAAAGTGTCCCCAAGGCCATCCCGGTGTCCCCAACTCTACACCAGTGTCCCCAAAGTGTCCCCAGGGCCATCCTGGTGTCCCCAAATGTCCCCAGGGTGTCCCCAAGGCCATCCCGGTGTCCCCAAAGTGCCCCCAAAGTGTCCCCAGGTCCCTCCCAGTGTCCCCAAATGTCCCCAAGGTGTCCCTAAGGCCATCCCGGTGTCCCCAACTCTGCCCCAGGGTCCCCAAGTCCTTCCTGGTGTCGCCAAATATCCCCAAAGTGTCCCCAAGGCCATCCCAGTGTCCCCAAAGTGTCCCCAAAGTGTCCCCAAGGCCATCCCGGTGTCCCCAAAGTGTCCCCAAAGTGTCCCCAGGGCCCTCCTGGTGTCCCCAAAGTGTCCCCAAGGCCATCCCGGTGTCCCCAACTCTACACCAGTGTCCCCAAAGTGTCCCCAGGGCCATCCTGGTGTCCCCAAATGTCCCCAAGGTGTCCCCAAGGCCATCCCGGTGTCCCCAAAGTGCCCCCAAAGTGTCCCCAGGTCCCTCCCAGTGTCCCCAAATGTCCCCAAGGTGTCCCCAAGGCCATCCCGGTGTCC
>NW_024037447.1:702446-722757 GCF_015832195.1 Motacilla alba alba
TCACTTGTAGAACTCGTGCTCCTGCTCGTCCTTCTTGATGACGGTCTTGTACGCCTTCTCGAAGTCCTTGGCCAGCACGATGTACCTGTTCTCCCTGACGGCCAGCATGCCGCCCTGGGGACAGTGTCACCTGTCACCTCAGTGTCACCTGTGTCACCCACAGCCACCCACAGCCAGCCCTGTGCCACCTACACTGAGCTACAGCCAGCCCTGTGTCACCTGCGTCACCCACAGCCACACCTGTGTCACCTGTGCCAGCTCCCTGTACCTGTTCTCCCTGACGGCCAGCATGCCGCCCTGGGGACACGGGGACAGCGTCACCTGTGTCACCTGAGTGTCACCTGTGTCACCCACACTGAGCTACAGCCAGCCCTGTGTCACCTGCATCACCTACACTGAGCTACAGCCACACCTGTGTCACCTGTGTCACCCACAGCCACACCTGTGTCACCTGTGCCAGCTCCCTGTACCTGTTCTCCCTGACGGCCAGCATGCCACCCTGGGGACACGGGGACAGTGTCACCTGAGTGTCACCTGTGTCACCCGTGTCACCCACAGCCAGCCCTGTGTCACCTACACTGAGCTACAGCCAGCCCTGTGTCACCTGTGTCACCCACAGCCAGCCCTGTGCCACCTGTGCCAGCTCCCTGTACCTGTTCTCCCTGACGGCCAGCATGCCGCCCTGGGGACACGGGGACAGTGTCACCTGTGTCACCTGAGTGTCACCTGTGTCACCTGTGTCACTCACAGCCAGCCCTGTGTCACCTGTGCCAGCTCCCTGTACCTGTTCCCCCTGACGGCCAGCATGCCGCCCTGGGGACACGGGGACAGTGTCACCTGAGTGTCACCTGTGTCACCCGCAGCCACACCTGTGTCACCCATGCCACCTGCAGTGAGCTACAGTGTCCCCCACCTGTTCCCAGTGTGTCCAGGTACACCCAGGTGTGCCTCACACCTATCCCAGGTGTGCCCAGGTACACCCAGGTGTGTCCCCCACCTGTCCCAGGTGTGCCCAGGTGTGCCCAGGTACGCCCAGGTGTGTCCCCCACCTGTCCCAGGTGTGCCCAGGTGTGCCCAGGTGTGTCCCCCACCTGTCCCAGGTGTGCCCAGGTACACCCAGGTGTGTCCCCCACCTGTCCCAGGTGTGCCCAGGTGTGCCCAGGTACGCCCAGGTGTGTCCCCCACCTGTCCCAGGTGTGCCCAGGTACACCCAGGTGTGTCCCCACCTGTCCCAGGTGTGCCCAGCTGTGTCCAGGCACACCCAGGTGTGTCCTCCACCTGTCCCAGGTGTGCCCAGGTACACCCAGGTGTGTCCCCCACCTGTCCCAGCTGTGTCCAGGTGTGCCCAGGTGTGTCCCCCACCTGTCCCAGGTGTGCCCAGGTGTGCCCTCACCTCCTGGCAGATGGAGTTGATGTCGGCCCCCGAGATCTTGTCCGGCCGCGCCACGTCTGGGTCGGGGGTCAAGGAAACGGCGCAGGTGTGCCCAGGTGTGCCCTTGGCACGCCCAGGTGTGCTTTCAACCCCCCCAGGTGTGCCCAGGTGTGTTTCTAACCCCCCCAGGTGTGCCCAGCTGTGCCCAGGTGAACTCCCAGCCCCCCCAGATGTGCCCAGGTGTGTTTTTAACCCCCCAGGTGTGCCCAGGTGTGTTTTCAACCCCCCCAGCTGTGCCCAGGTGTACTTCCAGCCCCTCCACGTGTGCCCAGCTGTGCCCAGGTGTGTTCCTAACCCCTCCCAGGTGTGCCCAGCTGCGTTCCTAACACCCCCCAGGTGTGCCCAGGTGCCCCCAGGTGTGCCCAGGTGTGTTCCTAACCCCTCCCAGGTGTGCCCAGGTGTGTTTCTAACACCCCCCAGCTGTGCCCAGGTGTGCCCAGGTGATTATTTAACCCCCCCAGGTGTGCCCAGCTGTGCCCAGGTGCCCCCAGGTGTGTTTTTACCCCCCCCCCAAGTGTGCCCAGGTGTGTTTTTAACCCCCCCAGGTCTGCCCAGATGTGCCCAGGTGAGTTTTTACCCCCCCTCCCCCGGTGTGCCCAGGTGTACCCCCAGCCCCTCAGGTGCCCCCAGGTGTGTTTTAACCCCCCCCCAGGTGTCCCCAGGTGTGCCCAGGTGTGTTCCTATCCCCCCCAGCTGTGCCCAGGTGCCCCAGGTGTACTCCCAGCCCCCCCAGGTGTGCCCAGGTGTGTTTCTAACCCCCCAAGGTGTGCCCAGGTGTGTTCCTAACGCCCACAGGTGTGCCCAGCTGTGCCCAGCTGTGCCCAGGTGTACTCCCAGCCCCCCCAGATGTGCCCAGGTGTGTTTCTAACGCCCCCAGGTGTGCCCAGCTGTGCCCAGGTGTGTTTTTACCCCCCCCCAGGTGTGCCCAGGTGTGTTTCTAACCCCCCCAGGTGTGCCCAGGTGTGTTTCTAACGCCCCCAGGTGTGCCCAGCTGTGCCCAGGTGTGTTTTTACCCCCCCCCAGGTGTGCCCAGGTGTGATTCTATCCCTCTCAGGTGCCCCCAGGTGTCCCCAGGTGTGTTCCTAACCCCCCCAAGTGTGCCCAGGTGTGCCCAGGTGTGTTCCTATCCCCCCCAGCTGTGCCCAGGTGTACTTCCAGCCCCTCCACATGTGCCCAGGTGTGCCCAGATGTGTTCCTAACCCCCCCAGGCGTGCCCAGCTGTGCCCAGGTGTGTTTTTACCCCCCCAGGTGTACTCCCAGCCCCTCCAGCTGTGCCCAGGTGTGTTTTACCCCCCCAGGTGTGCCCAGGTGTGTTCCTAACGCCCCCCAGGTGTGCCCAGGTGTGTTTTTACCCCCCCCAGGTGTGCCCAGGTGTGTTTCTAACGCCCCCAGGTGTACCCAGCTGTGCCCAGGTGTGTTTTTACCCCCCCCCAGGTGTGCCCAGGTGTGTTTCTAACGCCCCCAGGTGTGCCCAGGTGCCCTCAGGCGTGCCCAGCTGTGCCCAGGTGTACTCCCAGCCCCTCCACATGTGCCCAGCTATGCCCAGGTGTGCCCAGGTGTGCCCAGCTGTGCCCAGGTGTGTTTCCCCCCCCCCCCCAGGTGTGTTTTTGCCCCCCCCAGGTGTGCCCAGGTGTGCCCAGGTGTGCCCAGGTGCGGATACAGTCCTCCAGGTCCACCTCCTCGGACAGGTTCATCTTGCCGGTGATGGTGGAGAAGATGAGGCGCTTCTGGCGCCGGTCGGGCAGCGGGAACTCGATCTTGCGGTCCAGGCGGCCGGGCCGCAGCAGCGCCGGGTCCAGCGTGTCCGCGCGGTTGGTGGCCATGATCACCTGGGCACAGGTGAGGGGTCAGGGCACACCTGGGCACAGGTGAGATCCCCAAAACCCCATAAAACCCCATAAAACCCCCAAAATGGCTGATCCAGGTGTGCCCAGCTGTGCCCAGCTGTGCCCAGGTGTCCGCGCGGTTGGTGGCCATGATCACCTGGGCACAGGTAAGGGGTCAGGGACACACCTGAGATCCCTAAAACCCCGTAAACCCCCAAAAAACTCAAAAAAATCCCATAAAATCCTCGTAGTTCCTGATCCAGGTGTGCCCAGCCGTGCCCAGCTGTGCCCAGCTGTGCCCAGGTGTCCACGCGGTTGGTGGCCATGATCACCTGAGCACAGGTGAGGGGTCAGGGACACACCTGAGATCCCCAAAACCCCACAAAACCCCATAAAAACCCCCAAAAAACCCCATAAAACCCCCAAAATGGCTGATCCAGGTGTGCCCAGGTGTGCGCAGGTGTGCCCAGGTGTGCACACGGTTGGTGGCCGTGATCACCTGGGCACAGGTGAGGGGTCAGGGCACACCTGGGCACAGGTGAGACCCCCAAAACCCAAAAAACCCCCATAAACCCCATAAAACCCAAAAAAACCCCATAAAACCCCCAAAATGGCTGATCCAGGTGTGCCCAGCTGTGCCCAGGTGTGCACACGGTTGGTGGCCATGATCACCTGGGCACAGGTGAGGGGTCAGGGCACACCTGGGCACAGGTGAGATCCCCAAAACCCCATAAAACCCCATAAAACCCCCAAAATGGCTGATCCAGGTGTGCCCAGCTGTGCCCAGCTGTGCCCAGGTGTCCGCGCGGTTGGTGGCCATGATCACCTGGGCACAGGTCAGGGGTCAGGGCACACCTGAGATCCCCAAAACCCCGAAAAACCCCAAAAAAACCCCCAAAAACCCCCATAAAATCCCCACAGTTCCTGATCCAGGTGTGCCCAGCTGTGCCCAGGTGTGCCCAGGTGTGCCCAGGTGTGCCCAGGTGTCCGCGCGGTTGGTGGCCATGATCACCTGGGCACAGGTGAGGGGTCAGGGCACACCTGGGCACACCTGAGATCCCCAAAACCCCATAAAACCCCCCCAAAAAACCTAAAACCCCCACAGTTCCCGATCCAGGTGTGCCCAGCTGTGCCCAGGTGTCCGCGCGGTTGGTGGCCACGATCACCTGGGCACAGGTGAGGGGTCAGGGCACACCTGGGCCACACCTGGGGGCACACCTGGGGGCACACCTGGGGACACCTGGGGGCACATCTGGGCACACCTGGGGGCACCTGGGGACACCTGGAGATGCCTGGGGATACCTGGGGACACCTGGAGCCACCTGGGGCCACACCTGGGGACACCTGGGGACATCTGGGGGCACCTGGGGACACCTGGGGGCACACCTGGGGACATCTGGGGACAGCTGGGGCCACACCTGGGCACACCTGGGGGCTCCTGGGGACACCTGGGCACACCTGGGGACACCTGCGGAAACTTGGGGGCACCTGGGGGCACATCTGGGGGCACCTGGGGGCACCTGGGCACATCTGGGGACACCTGGGCACACCTGGGGACACCCGGGGACACCTGGGGGACACCTGGGGGGCCAGCGGGGCGCACCTTGACATTGACGTTCTGGTCGAAGCCGTCCATCTGGTTGAGCAGCTCCAGGAGGATGCGCTGCACCTCGCGGTCGGCTTGGGGCCAAAAACGGCAAATTTGGGACCCCCGGACCCCAAAATCCACCCCAAAACCCCAAATCCACCCAGGGACCCCAAAATTGATCCAGGTGACCCCAAAATCCACCCAAAAACCCCAGAGCCACCCAGGTGACCCCAAAATCCACCCAAAAACCCAAATCCTGTCCAGGTGACCCCAAAATCCACCCAAAAACCCCAGAGCCCGGCCAGGTGACCCCAAAATCCACCCAGGTGACCTCAAATCCATCCAGGTGACCCCAAAATCCACCCAAAAACCCCAGAGCCCAGCCAGGTGACCCCAAAATCCACCCAGGTGACCCCAAATTCCACCCAGGGGACCCCAAATTCCACCCAAAACCCCAAATCCTGTCCAGGTGACCCCAAAATCCACCCAGGTGACCCCAAAACCCCAGATCCCGTCCAGGTGACCCCAAATTCCATCCAGGTGCTGCTGAGTTTCATCCCGATGTTCTCCAGAAGGTTCCTCAGCCCCAAAAACCACCCCAAACCCACCCAGGACCCCCCAAATCCACCCAGGACCCCCCAGAGCCCTCCCCAGTGGAGACCCCTCCCCAATTTGGGGGTCCTGGACCCCTTCCCACACCCCAGGACCACCCAAAGGGTCCCCAAATCCCACCCTGGCCTCCATCCCGAGGCTCTCCAGAAGGTTCCTCACCATGAACTTCCACCCAAAGCCACCCCAAATTCTACCCAGGACCCCCCAAATCCACCCCAGGACCCCCCAGAGCCCTCCCCAGTGGAGACCCCTCCCCAATTTGGGGGTCCTGGACCCCCTCCCACACCCCAGGACCACCCAAAGGGTCCCCAAATCCCACCCTGGCCTCCATCCCGAGGCTCTCCAGAAGGTTCCTCACCATGAACTTCCACCCAAAGCCACCCCAAATTCTACCCAGGACCCCCCAAATCCACCCCAGGACCCCCCAGAGCCCTCCCCAGTGCAGACCCCTCCCCAATTTGGGGGTCCCAGCCCTTCCCCCCTGGCCTGGGGTCCTCAAACCCCACCTTGAGGTTCTCCTGACCTTCATCCAGAAGGTTCCTCACCCCCAAAAACCACCCCAAATGCAACCCAGGACCCCCCAGAGCCCTCCCCAGTGCAGACCCCTCCCCAGTTTGGGGTCCTTGACCTCCTCCCACACCCCAAGACCACCCAAGAGGTCCCCAAATCCCACCCTGGCCTCCATCCCGAGGCTCTCCAGAAGGTTCCTCACCCCCAAAAACCACCCAAACCCACCCAAACCCACCCCAACTCCACCCAGGACCCCCCAGAGCCCTCCCCAGTGGAGACCCCTCCCCAATTTGGGGTCCTGGACCCCTTCCCACACCCCAGGACCACCCAAAGGCTCCCCAAACCCCACCCTGGTCTCCATCCCAATGTTCTCCAGAAGGTTCCTCACCCCCAAAAACCACCCCAAACCCACCCAGGACCCCCCAAATCCATCCAGGACACCCCAAACCCCACCCCGGTGCAGACCCCTCCCCAATTTGGGGTCCTGGACCCCTTCCCACACCCCAAGACCACCCAAGGGGTCCCCAAACCCCACCCTGGCCTCCATCCCGAGGCTCTCCAGAAGGTTCCTCACCCCTAAAAACCACCCCAAACCCACCCAGGACCCCCCAAACTCCACCCAGGACCCCCCAAACCCCACCGCAGTGGAGACCCCTCCCCAATTTGGGGTCCTGGACCCCTTCCCACACCCCAGGACCACCCAAAGGGTCCCCAAATCCCACCCTGGCCTCCATCCCGAGGCTCTCCAGAAGGTTCCTCACCCCCAAAAACCACCCAAACCCACCCAAACCCACCCCAACTCCACCCAGGACCCCCCAGAGCCCTCCCCAGTGGAGACCCCTCCCCAATTTGGGGTCCTGGACCCCTTCCCACACCCCAGGACCACCCAAAGGCTCCCCAAACCCCACCCTGGTCTCCATCCCAATGTTCTCCAGAAGGTTCCTCACCCCCAAAAACCACCCCAAACCCACCCAGGACCCCCCAAATCCATCCAGGACACCCCAAACCCCACCCCGGTGCAGACCCCTCCCCAATTTGGGGTCCTGGACCCCTTCCCACACCCCAAGACCACCCAAGGGGTCCCCAAACCCCACCCTGGCCTCCATCCCGAGGCTCTCCAGAAGGTTCCTCACCCCTAAAAACCACCCCAAACCCACCCAGGACCCCCCAAACTCCACCCAGGACCCCCCAAACCCCACCGCAGTGGAGACCCCTCCCCAATTTGGGGTCCTGGACCCCTTCCCACACCCCAGGACCACCCAAAGGGTCCCCAAATCCCACCCTGGCCTCCATCCCGAGGCTCTCCAGAAGGTTCCTCACCCCCAAAAACCACCCCAAATCCACCCAGGATCCCCCAAACCCACCCAGGATCCCCCAAACCCACCCAGGACCCCCCAGAGCCCACCCCAGTGGAGACTCCTCCCCAATTTGGGGGTCCTGGACCCCTTCCCACACCCCAAGACCACCCAAGAGGTCCCCAAACCCCACCCTGGTCTCCATCCCAATGTTCTCCAGAAGGTTCCTCACCCCCAAAAACCACCCCAAATCCACTCAGGACCCCCCAAACTCGACCCAGGACCCCCCAAACCCCACCCCAGTGCAGACCCCTCCCCAATTTGGGGTCCTGGACCCCTTCCCACACCCCAAGACCACCCAAAGGGTCCCCAAACCCCACCCTGGCCTCCATCCCAATGTTCTTCAGAAGGTTCCTCACCTCCAAAAACCACCCCAAACCCACTCAGGACCCCCCAAATCCATCCAGGACACCCCAAACCCCTCCCCAGTGCAGACCCCTCCCCAGTTTGGGGTCCTGGACCCCTTCCCACACCCCAGGACCACCCAAAGGCTCCCCAAACCTCACCCTGGTCTCCATCCCACTGTTCTCCAGAAGGTTCCTCACCCCCAAAAACCACCCCAAACCCACCCAGGACCCCCCAAATCCATCCAGGACACCCCAAACCCCACCCCGGTGCAGACCCCTCCACAATTTGGAGTCCTGGACCCCTTCCCACACCCCAGGACCACCCAAAGGCTCCCCAAATCCCACCCTGGCCTCCATCCCGAGGCTCTCCAGAAGGTTCCTCACCCCCAAAAACCTCCCCAAACTCCACCCAGGACACCCCAAACTCCACCGAGGACCCCCCAAACCCCACCCCGATGCAGACCCCTCCCCAATTTGGGGTCCTCGACCCCTCCCACACCCCAGGACCACCCAAAGGCTCCCCAAACCTCACCCTGGCCTCCATCCCAATGTTCTCCAGAAGGTTCCTCACCCCTAAAAACCACCCCAAACCCACCCAAAGCCACCCCAAATCCACCCAGGACCCCCCAAACTCCACCCAGGACCCCCCGGACCCCGTCCCCAGTTTGGGGTGCTCACCCCCGGTCTGGGCGTCGAAGCGCTTGGTGGCGATGGCGTCGATCTCGTCGATGAAGATGATGGCGGGCGCGTTCTCCTTGGCCAGGCGGAAGACGTCGCGCACCATGCGCGGGCCCTCGCCCAGGTACTTCTGCACGAACTCCGAGCCCACCACGCGGATGAAGGCGGCTGGAAAAGAGCCCGCCCCGGGAAATTCGGGATGGCCGAAATGCCAGAAATCCCCGAAATCCCACCGGGGATCCATGGAGAACATCAGGAACCCCAAAAATCCCACCAGGAATCCATGGAGAACACCAGGAACCCCAAAAACAGCTCCAGAAACTCCAAAAACCCCACCAGGAATCCATGGAGAACATCAGGAACCCCAAAAACAACTCCAAAAGCCCATGGAGACCACCAGGAATCCCAAACCATGGCCAGAAACCCCAAAAATCCCACCAGGAATCCATGGAGACCACCAGGAACCCCAAAAATCCCACTGGGAATCCATGGAGAACACCAGGAACCCCAAAAATCCCACTGGGAATCCATGGAGAACATCAGGAACCCCAAAAACAACTCCAAAAGCCCACGGAGAACACCAGGAATCCCAAACCATGGCCAGAAACCCCAAAAATCCCACCGGGAATCCATGGAGAACACCAGGAACCCCAAAAACAACTCCAAAACCCCATGGAGACCACCAGGAACCCCAAAACAGCTCCAGAAACCCCAAAAAAATCCCACCGGGAATCCATGGAGAACACCAGGAACCCGAAACACCTCCAGAAACCCAGGTGTCCGCAAACCCCTCCAGGTGTCCCCAAATCCCACCCAGGTGACCCTGACCTTCATCCCAAGGTTCTCCAAAAGGTTCCTCACCCCCAAAAACCACCCAAAACCCCACCCAGGTGTCCCCAAACCCGTCCAGGTGACCCCAAACCCTTCCAGGTGTCCCCAAATCCCACCCAGGTGACCCTGACCTTCATCCCAAGGTTCTCCAAAAGGTTCCTCACCCCCAAAAACCACCCAAAACCCCACCCAGGTGTCCCAAACCCCTCCAGGTGTCCCCAAACCCCACCCAGGTGTCCCCAAACCCCACCCAGGTGTCCCCAGATCCCACCTTGGTGACCCCAAACCCCACCCAGGTGTCCCCAAACCCCTCCAGGTGTCCCCAAACCCCACCCAAGTGTCCCCAAACCCACCCAGATGTCCCCAAACCCCTCCAGGTGTCCCCAAACCCGTCCAGGTGTCCCCGGAGCTCACCTGTGGTGTGGTGGGCCACGGCCTTGGCCAGCATGGTCTTGCCGCAGCCGGGGGGGCCGTACATGAGCACCCCCCGCGGGGGGTCGATGCCGATCTGCGCCGGGACAGGACGCGGTGAGGCCACCTGAGCCCACCTGGGGCTCCTCGAGGTGTCCTCGAGGTCACCTGGGGCTCCTCAAGGTGCCCTGGGGCTCCTCAAGGTGCCCTGGAGCTCCTCGAGGTGTCCTGGGGCTCCTCAAGGTGCCCTGGAGGTCACCTGGGGCTCCTCAAGGTGACCTGGAGGTCACCTGGAGCTCCTCAAGGTGTCCTCGAGGTCCTCAAGGTGACCTGGAGGTCCTCAAGGTGTCCTGGAGGTCACCTGAGGGTCCTCAAGGTGTCCTCGAGGTCACCTGAAGATCTCCCAAGGTGTCCTGGAGGTCACCTGGGGCTCCTCAAGGTGTCCTCGAGGTCACCTGGGGCTCCTCAAGGTGACCTGGGGCTCCTCAAGGTGACCTGGGGCTCCTCATGGTGCCCTCGAGGTCACCTGGGGCTCCTCAAGGTGCCCTGGAGCTCACCTGGAGGTCCTCAAGGTGCCCTGGAGGTCACCTGGGGCTCCTCAAAGTGCCCTGGAGGTCACCTGGGGCTCCTCAAGGTGCCCTGGAGGTCACCTGGGGCTCCTCAAGGTGCCCTGGAGGTCACCTGGAGCTCCTCAAGGTGCCCTGGAGGTCACCTGGGGCTCCTCAAGGTGCCCTGGAGGTCCTCAAGGTGTCCTGGAGGTCACCTGAGGGTCCCCTGAGGTCACCTGAGGTCCCCCAGAGGTCACCTGGCGGTCCCCAGAGGTCACCTGAGGGTCACCTGAGGTCACCTGGAGGTCACCTGAGGTCACCTGGAGATCACCTGAGGGTCACTTGAAGCCCCCAGAGGTCACCTGAGGTCACCTGAGGTCCCCGGAGGTGTCACCTGAGGTCCCTGGGGTCTCACCTGAGGTCCCCGGAGGTGTCACCCGGAGGTGTCACCTGAGGTCCGCGGGTCTCACCTGTTTGTAGAGCTCGAAGTGGGTGAGGGGCAGCTCGACGGCCTCGCGCACCTCCTGCTTCTGGATGTCCATGCCCCCGATGTCGGCGTAGACCACGTCCGGCTTCTGGTCTGGGGACACCGGGGACACCGGGATCAGTCCGGGGACACCGGCGACACCGGGGACACCGGGGGACACCGGCGACAGCGGGGACACCGCGTCAGGCTGGGGACACCGGGGACAGCGGGGACACCGGGGACAGCGGGATCAGGCTGGGGACACCGGGGACACCGGGGACACCACGTCAGGCTGGGGACACCGGGGACACCGGGGACAGCGGGGACACCGGGATCAGACTGGGGACACTGGGGACACCGGGATCACGCCGGGGACACCGGGGACACCGGGGACAGCGGGATCAGTCCGGGGACACCGGGGACACCGGGGACAGCGGGATCAGTCTGGGGACACCGGGGACACCGGGGACAGCGGGATCAGTCTGGGGACACCGGGGACACCGCATCAGGCTGGGGACACCGGGGACACCAGGGACACCAGGGACACCGGGGACACCGTGTCAGGCTGGGGACACTGGGACTGGCTCGGGGACACCGGGGACACCGCGATCACTCTGGGGACACCGGCGACACCGGGGGACACCGGGACCGGCTCGGGGACACTGGGACCAGCTTGGGGACACCGGGGACACCGGGACCAGCTCAGGGACACCGGGATCAGTCTGGGGACACCAGGGACACCGGGACCGGCTCGGGGACACCGGGATCAGTCTGGGGACACCGGGAACACCGGGATCAGTTTGGGGACATCGGAAGCAACTGGGACCAGTCTGGGGACACCAGGAGACACTGGCTCGGGGACACTGGGACCAGTCTGGGGACACCGGGATCAGCCTGACCCCATAACAACAATTAACGACCCCAAAACGACCCCAGATGAGGTGCTACGGATCCCAGGTGTGCCCAGGTGTGCCCAGGTGTGCCCAGGTGTGCCCAGCATGGCTCCACTCAACACCTCACGACCCCAAGATGACCCCAGTTGACTTCTGATGACCCCAAATCCCATTTTTTCACACCAAACCCCATTTTTCCACCCCGAATCGAGGTTTTTCCGGCCCCCAGGTGTGCCCAGGTGAGCTCAGCTGAGGTGAGCACCATGATGCTGCTGTCGGCCTCGGGCGGCAGGACGTCCACCAGGGCCCCGACAGCAACCCCAAGATGACCCCCAACACCACTTTTTCACCCCAAAACGACATTTTACCGATCCCAGGTGTGCCCAGGTGTGCCCAGGTGAGCCCTGCTGATCCCAGCGTGGCTCCACTCAACATCTCATGACTTTTGATGGCCCCAAAACCCCATTTTTTGGACCCCAAACCCCATTTTTCCACCCCGAATCGAGGTTTTCCGGCCCCCAGGTGTGCCCAGGTGTGCCCAGGTGAGCTCACCTGAGGTGAGCATCATGATGCTGCTGTCGGCCTCGGGCGGCAGGACGTCCACCAGGGCGTTGCTGTGCTTGTGCAGCGCCACCGAGGCGTTGGGCTTGAGCAGCTCGCGGTCGATGGTGCTCAGGATGCGCACGTAGTAGTTGGAGCCTGCGGGGGACACACCTGGAGCTCACCTGGGGCTCACCTGGAGCTCACCTGGGGCTCACCTGGGCCAGGTGAGGCGCCGCCGTCTGCTCCGGACACGGCCGGAGCGGGCACGGGGAGGTGCGGTCGGATCCAGGTTTGGCGCTAAGGTTCCATCCCAACGTGCTCACCGTGCCCAGGTGTGCCCAGGTGTGCCCAGGTGTGTGCCCAGGTGTGCTCCTCACCTGTGGTGGTCCCCACAATGACCATGGTCTGCTCCACGCTCTCTGGTGGCCAATGGGACCTTCCCCACCAATCCCCACCTATGCCAGGTGTGCCCAGGTGTGCCCAGGTGAGCCCAGGTGTGTGCCCAGGTGAGCCCAGGTGTGTCTCACCTGTGGTGGAGCCGACGATGGCGGTGTTCTGGTCCACGGCCTCCAGGAACCACCTGATGACCAAGGGGACAATCCCAACCCATGGCCCCACCTACCCCAGGTACCTCCAGGTGTGCCCAGGTGTGCCCAGGTGTGCCCAGGTGCGTTACCTGTGGTGGAGCCGACGATGGCGGTGTTCTGGTCCACGGCCTCCAGGAACTGGCCGATGACCAGCGGGACACTGACAACCCCCCCCTGCCGCGTGTCCCTCACCCATCCCAGGTGTGCCCAGGTGTGCCCAGGTGAGCCCAGGTGTGTCTCACCTGTGGTGGAGCCGACGATGGCGGTGTTCTGGTCCACGGCCTCCAGGAACTGCCCCATGACCAGCGGGACACTGAAACCCCATGTCCCCAGGTATCTCCCACCCATCCCAGGTGTGCCCAGGTGTTCCCAGGTGTGTGCCCAGGTGTGCCAGGTGTGTCTCACCTGTGGTGGAGCCGACGATGGTGGTGTTCTGGTCCACGGCCTCCAGGAACTGCCCGATGACCAGCAGGACACACCCAGCCCACCTTCCCACCTACCCCAGACATCTCCAGGTGTGCCCAGGTGTGCCCAGGTGCGTTACCTGTGGTGGAGCCGACGATGGCGGTGTTCTGGTCCACGGCCTCCAGGAACTGCCCGATGACCAGCAGGACACACACAAGCCATGTCCCCAGGTATCTCCCACCTACCCCAGGTGTGCCCAGGTGTGCCAGGTGTGTCTCACCTGTGGTGGAGCCGACGATGGCGGTGTTCTGGTCCACGGCCTCCAGGAACTGCCCGATGACCAGCGGGACACTGAAACCCCATCCTGTGTGTCCCTCACCCATCCCAGGTGTTCCCAGGTGTGCCCAGGTGTGCCCAGGTGTGTGCCCAGGTGCGTTACCTGTGGTGGAGCCGACGATGGCGGTGTTCTGGTCCACGGCCTCCAGGAACTGGCCGATGACCAGCGGGATGCTCTGGATGCGCTTCACCTCCTCCTGCGCGTGCAGGAACTCCTTCTTGAGGTTCCGCTGCTCGTCCTTGATGTACTCCTCCTGCACCTCCAGGAACTCCAGCTCCTGCTGCAGCTTCTGCAGGTGAGACAGGTGAGACACACCTGAGATACACCTGACACACCTGGGACACCTGAGATACACCTGAGACACACCTGAGACACACCTGAGATACACCTGACACACCTGAGATACACCTGAGATACACCTGACACACCTGAGATACACCTGAGATACACCTGAGATACACTTGAGATACACCTGAGGGACACCTGGGCCAGGGGCAGGGCTGAGCTCCTCCTGCACCTCCAGGAACTCCAGCTCCTGCTGCAGCTTCTGCAGGTGAGACACACAGGTGAGACACACCTGAGATACACCTGAGACACACCTGAGACACCTGAGGCACACCTGAGACACCTGAGAGACAGCTGAAGGACACCTGGGCCAGGGGACATTGTCACACAGGTCTGTTCTCACCTTGTCCCTGCTGTACAGGCCCTGCAGCCCCTCACCTGTCCCAGGTGTGTCACTCACCTTGTCCCTGCTGTACAGGCCCTGTGGCCCCTCACCTGTCCCCAGGTGTGTCCCAGGTGTGTCCCAGGTGTGTCCCCAGGTCCCCTCACCTGTCCCAGGTGTGTCGCTCACCTTGTCCCTGCTGTACAGGCCCTGTAGCCCCTCACCTGTCCCCTCACCTGTCACAGGTGTGTCCCAGGTGTGTCCCAGGTGTGTCACTCACCTTGTCCCTGCTGTACAGGCCCTGTGGCCCCTCACATGTCCCCTCACCTGTCCCCTCACCTGTCCCCTCACCTGTCCCAGGTGTGTCCTCACCTTGTACCTGCTGTACAGGCCCTGTGGCCCCTCACCTGTCCCAGGTGTGTCCCAGGTGTGTCCCAGGTGTGTCCCAGGTGTGTCACTCACCTTGTACCTGCTGTACAGGTCCTCCAGGTCCTCGGGCTCCGGCACCAGGAAGGAGAGGCCGGGCAGGGGCCGGGGCGCGGCCGAGGCCGGGACATCGTCCTGCACAGGTGAGACAGGTGAGAGACAGGTGAGGGACAGGTGAGACAGGGGAGGGACAGACAGGTGAGGGACAGACAGTGACACAGGTGAGACAGGTGAGACACAGACAGGTGAGACACAGGTGAGATACAGGTGAGACAGGTGAGACAGGTGAGACACAGGTGAGACACAGATGAGATACAGGTGAGACAGGTGAGACACAGGTGAGACAGGGGAGACAGGTGAGACAGGTGAGACAGGTGAGACAGGTGAGACACAGGTGAGGGACAGACAGTGACACAGGTGAGACAGGTGAGAGACAGGTGAGACACAGGTGAGACACAGGTGAGATACAGGTGAGATACAGGTGAGATACAGGTGAGACAGGTGGGACAGGTGAGACAGGGGAGACAGGTGAGACAGGTGGGACAGGTGAGACAGGGGAGACAGGTGAGACAGGTGGGACAGGTGAGACAGGTGAGACAGGTGGGACCAGGGGAGCACAGGTGAGAGACAGGTGAGACAGGTGAGGGACAGGTGAGACAGGGGAGACACAGGTGAGACACAGGTGAGAGAGGACAGGTGAGACGACAGGTGAGATAGCACAGGTGAGACAGGCACCCAGAAATGGGGGAGGGGCACGCACAGGTGGGGGGGGGGGTTTTCCAAAAATGTGGGAGGGGCCTTGAGGGGGACACCTGGGGTTGGGGAGGGGCACCTGGGGGGAAATTCCCAAATTTGGGGGGTCCATGAGGAGTTTTTGGGGGGATCCTGGAGGGTCCCACCCCCATTTTGGGCTCGCTCTCCCCCCTCCCCTCCCCCCTAATTTGGTATCGCCCAAAACATGGGCGTGGCCAAACCCGGAAGTGGGCGGAGCCCGGCGAAGCGCTGCACCCCCCCCCCAAAATCCCCCCTCGGGGCCCTTCCCCCCCTCCCGCGCGCCCTTTTTGGGGTCCTTTGGGTGCTCCCCCCCCTTCCCCTCCCCCCCCGAGGTTTTGGGGACCCCCCTGGGGTTTTGGGGACCCCCCCGGGCCCGTCCCCCCCGACCTGCGGCTTCTCCCCGAGCAGCCCCAGCTCCTCCATCGTGACGGGGCGCCGCGGAAGTGACGTCGGCGCGCCGCGCGTGCGGCGTGCGCGCGCGCGCGCCGCGATGACGTCAGGGCGTAGCTCCGCCCACGAGCGGCTGGTGGGGCCGGGCCGGAGCTCCCAGTTCGGCCCAGTTCGGCCCAGTTCGGCCCAGTTCGGCCCAGTGACTCCATCCCAGTCTCTCCCAGTTCATCCCAGTCCATCCCAGTTCCATCCCAGTTCATCCCAGTTTGATCCCAGTATATCCCAGTCCCTCCCAGTCCATCCCAGTCCATCCCAGTTTGATCCCAGTCCATCCCAGTTCATCCCAGTCCATCCCAGTCCATCCCAGTCCCTCCCAGTCCATCCCAGTTTGATCCCAGTCCATCCCAGTTCATCCCAGTCCATCCCAGTTTATCCCAGTCCCTCCCAGTCCATCCCAGTCCCTCCCAGTCCCTCCCAGTCCCTCCCAGTCCCTCCCAGTCCCTCCCAGTCCCTCCCAGTTCATCCCAGTCCCTCCCAGTCCATCCCAGTCCCTCCCAGTCCATCCCAGTCCCTCCCAGTCCCTCCCAGTCCCTCCCAGTCCCTCCCAGTCCATCCCAGTCCCTCCAGTTTGATCCCAGTCCATCCCAGTTCATCCCAGTTTGATCCCAGTTTGATCCCAGTCCCTCCCAGTCCATCCCAGTTTATCCCAGTTCCCTCCCAGTCCCTCCCAGTTCATCCCAGTCCCTCCCAGTCCATCCCAGTCCCTCCCAGTCCCTCCCAGTCCCTCCCAGTCCATCCCAGTCCCTCCCAGTCCCTCCCAGTCCCTCCCAGTCCATCCCAGTCCCTCCCAGTCCCTCCCAGTCCCTCCCAGTTCATCCCAGTCCCTCCCAGTCCATCCCAGTCCCTCCCAGTCCATCCCAGTCCATTTTTCACCGAATATTTTTTATTTCGCGTTGGCGCCCCCTGGCGGCGCGCCATTAATGCTTCCCTGGCCCCGCCCCTCGCGTGGGCGGAGCCTCTGAGGCGCCACGGGGCGGGGCCTCCCCGTCGCCGCCTCTGATTGGTCCCTGCTCCGCTGATGGGCGGCGCTTCCCTGTGTTCCCATCAATGAGTGCTGAGGAGGCCCCGCCCCTTCCACTTCATTGGCTGCCGATGCGGAAGTGGGCGGGGCCTGTGAGACGCTGCCTGGAAAGGGGGCGGGGCCAGAGGAGCCAAAATTGGGATTTTTTTTCAACGGGGAGCCCCAAAATTGGGGAATTTTCGCCTCTTGGGACCCCGAAATCACCCCGAGACCCCCCAAAATTTGGGAATCCCACCCAGGACCCCCAAAATTCACCCCAGGACCCCAAAATTTCGGAATTTTCCCCCCAAAATTTGGGAATTCTCCCCCAAGACCCCAAAATTTGGGACTTTTCCCCCCAAAATTTGGGAATTATCCCTCAGGACCCCCCCAAAATTTGGGAATTTCTCCTTAGGACCCCCCCAAATACCCCCCAAAATTTGGGAATTTTTCCCCCAAAATGTGGGAATTCTCCCCCGAGACCCCAAAATTTGGGAATTTCCCCCTAAAATATGGAAATCTTGCCCCCAAAATTGGGAATTTTTCCCCCAGGACCCCCCAAATCCCCCCCAGGACCCCCCCAGATTCGGGGCTCACCGTGGGGGGGGTCCCGGGGGGATTTCGGGGGGTCCTGGGGGGGTCTCGAGGCTTTTCCCCGCAGGATGTCGATCACCTGGGGGGAGGGGAGGGCTCAGAGACACCGAAAACCCCAAAATTCACCCCAAAATTGAACCCAAAATACCAAAAATTGAACCCAAAAATCCCCAAAATCGAACCCAAAATTTAACCCAATAATCCCCAAAAATTCACCCCAAAATTCAGCCCAAAATACCCAAAATTGAACCCAAAAATCCCCAAAATTGAACCCAAAATTGAACACAAAACACCCAAAATTCAGCCCAAAATTGAACCCAAAGTTGAATCCAAAATACCCCAAAATTCACCCCAAAATTCAGCCCAAAATACCCAAAATTGAACCCAAAAATCCCCAAAATTCACCCCAATTTCAACCCAAAATTGAACCCAAAATACAACACAAAATCCCCAAAATTCACCCCAAAATTGAACCCAAAACACCCAAAATTTATTCAAATTTTATTCCAATTTTCTCCCAATTTTCTCCCAGGTTTCCCCAATTTTATCCCCATTTTCCCAGTTTTATCTCAAATTTTTCCAAATTTTCTCCCAATTTTCCCCAACTTTCTCCCAATTTTTCCCCCATTTTTTTTCAAATTTTATCCCAAATTTCTCCCAATTCTATCCCAATTTCATTCCAATTTTCCTCCAATTTCCCCCCCATTTTCTCCCCATTTCCCCCCAATTTTCCCCCAAATTTCTCCCAATTTTATCCCAAATTTATCCCCATTTTTCCAATTTTTTCCCAATTTCATCCCAAAATTTTCCCAATTTTTTTCCAATGTTACTCCAATTTTTCCAAATTTATTCCAAATTTTCTCCCAATTTTCTCCCAATTTCCCCCCAATTTTCCCCCAATTTTATCCCAAATGTATCCCCATTTTTTCTAATTTTTTTCCGATTTCATCCCAAATGTATCCCAATTTTTTTCCAAATTTTTTCCAATTTTTTTCCAATTTTCTCCCATTTTTTTCCCCAATTTCCCCCCAATTTTCCCCCAATTTTCACCCAATTTTCTCCAATTTTCCCCCAATTTTCCCCCATTTTTTCCAATTTTCCCCCAATTTCCCCCCATTTTTCCCCCACGTTTCCCCCCAATTTTCCCCCAATTTTCCCCCATTTTTCTCCCAATTTTCTCCCAATTTTACTCCAATTTTTTCCAAATTTATTCCAATTTTTCTATATTTATTCCAATTTTTTCCTATTTTTTTTCCAAATTTTTCCCTTTTTTTCCCCCCAATTTTCTCCCAATTTTCCCCCAATTTTTTCCAAATTTATTCAAATTTTTTCCTTTTTTTCCCTCCAATTTTCTCCCAATTTTTCCCCATTTTTCTCCCAATTTTCTCCCAATTTTCCCCCAGTTTTTTCCAAATTTTTCCCAATTTTTTTCCAATTTTATTCCCCATTTTCTCTCAATTTCCCCCATTTTTCCCCCATTTTCCCCCAATTTTCTCCCAATTTCCCCCAATTTTCTTCAAATTAATTCCAATTTTTTCCAAATTTATTCCAATTTTTCCCCATTTTCCCCCCATTTCCCCCCCATTTTCACCCAATTTTTCCCCAATTTTCCTGCGATTTATCCCAAATTTTTTCCATTTTTCTCCCAATTTTTCCCCATTTTTTTCCAATTTTCCCCAATTTTCTCCCAATTTCTCCCCAATTTTCTCCCAATTTTCCCCCAATTTTTTCCAAATATTACCCAATTTTTTTCCCATTTCCTCCCATTTTTTTCCCAATTTTCTCCCAATTTCCCCCCAATTTTCCCCCCATTTTCTCCCGATATTTTTCCAATTTTCCCCCAATTTTCTCCCAATTTTCTCCCAATTTCCCCCCCAATTTTTCCCCCCAATTTTCCCATTTTTTCCAATTTTCCCCCAATTTTCTCCCAATTTTCCCCCAATTTTCTCCGAAATGTATCCCAATTTTACTCCAATTTTTTTCCAAATTTATTCCAAATTTTCTCCCAATTTTCCCCCAATTTTCTCCCAATTTTCCCCAATTTTCTCCCATTTTTTTTCCAATTTTTCCCCCAATTTTTCCCCAATTTTTTCCAATTTTCCCCCATTTTTCTCCCAACTTTCCTCCAATTTTCCCCCGATTTTTCCCCATTTTCACCCCATTTTCCCCCCCAATTTTTCCCCAATTTTCTCCCATTTTTTCCCATTTTTTTCCAATTTCCCCCCCAATTTTCCCCCCATTTTCCCCCCGATTTTCCCATTTTTTCCAATTTTCCCCCAATTTTCTCCCAATTTTCCCCAATTTTATCCCATTTTTTTCCAATTTTATCCCAATTTTTTTCCAATTTTCCCCCAATTTTTTCCCATTTTACCCCCCCAATTTTTCCCAAATTTTCCCCAATTTTTCCCCAATTTTCCCCCAATTTATCCCAAATTTTTTTCCATTTTTATCCCAAATTTTCCCCATTTTTTTCCAATTTTCTCCCATTTTTTCCCCAATTTTCCCCCAATTTCCCCCAATTTTCTCCCAATTTTCCCCCATTTTTCCCCCCAATTTTTCCCAATATTTCCAATTTTCCCCCAATTTTCTCCCAATTTCCCCCCAATTTTCTCCCAAATGTATCCCAATTTTACTCCAATTTTTTCCAAATTTATTCCAAATTTCTCCCCAATTTTCTCCCAATTTCCCCCAATTTTCTCCCATTTTTTTCCAATTTTATCCCAATTTTTTTCCAATTTTCCCCCAATTTTTTCCCATTTTCCCCCCCATTTTTTCCCCAAATTTTCCCCAATTTTTCTCCAATTTTCCCCCAATTTATCCCAAATTTTTTCCATTTTTATCCCAAATTTTCCCCATTTTTTTCCAATTTTCTCCCATTTTTTCCCCAATTTCCCCCCAATTTTCCCCCAATTTTCTCCCAATTTTCCCCAATTTTCTCCCATTTTTTTTCCAATTTTCTCCCATTTTTTCCCCAATTTTCTCCCAATTTTCTCCCAATTTTCTCCCAATTTTCCCCCAATTTTCTCCGAAA